>NW_020229627.1:0-41939 GCF_003227725.1 Camponotus floridanus
TTATATATACCGGTGTTCAGACCACCCTACCCCATTTTTAAAGCAAAGGAAGTGGTTTATTTTTGAAAAATGTTTCAGACAAAGTTTTGAAGAAAAGTAATGCATTACATGGGTAAATTTGATTGACCTTGTGGCGTCGTGAAGTCATGTCAAGGTCGACTTGTTTGAATTTTTAAATGGGACCCCTATTTTTCATTGCATATTCTTGTAGCTTATCTCGAGAGCTTTCCAAAACACTATTAATTAAGTACCTTTTTATTAAGTACTTTTTGAGTTATTATAAGGCTTGAAATAATTTCTTAATTTTATAAACCATAAAATATCTAGTAAACCATTCATTTTTCGTATCTTACCTTCTACTTTTATGTACAAAATAATGAGAGGAATCAATTGGTGTAAAGAAAACACATAGTTGTTTCTAAGAAAAAATATGGAATTGTAATTGCAAATTACATATTTTTTCTTAGAAACAACTATGTGTTTCTTTACACCAATTGATTCCTCTCATTATTTTGTACATAAAAGTATGAAGGTAAGATAATCGAAAAATGAATGGTTTACTAATATTTTTATGGTTTATGTAAAATTAAGAAATTATTTCAAGCCTTATAACTCAAAAAGTACTTAATAAAAAGTACTTAATTATAGTGTTTTGGAAGCTCTCGAGATAAGCTACAAGAATATGCAATGAAAAATAGGGGTTCCCATTTAAAAAATTCAAGTCGACCTTGACATGACCTTCACGACGCCACCCAAGGTCAAATCAAATTTACCCATAATGCATTACTTTATCTTCAACAACTTTGTCTGAAACATTTTTCAAAATACCACTTCCTTTGCTTTAAAATGGTGTACGGGTGGTTGAAAACACCCGGTATATATATATATAATATATATATTATAATATATTATACAGGGTCTACCAAAAGTGTGGAAACCCCTAAATATCTCGGAAAATATACGTTTTACAGAAAAGTGTTTCCAACAAAAGTTGTAGGGTTTAAGAAGATCTATATACTGATTCTATCAGTTTGACCTTGGATGGCGTCGTCAAGGTCAGGTCAAGGTCACATTGACTTTTTTAAATGACACCCCTACATTTGATTGCATATTCTTATAGCTTAATTCAAGAGCTTTCCAAACACTATAATAATGTTCATTTTTATTAAGTACTTTGCGAGTTATGAGGGTTGAATGATAGAGTAGCGCCGGTATTAACATTATCCAAGGTGTACTACATGGAGGTTACTCGCTCGGATTTGCATCTGTTGTGTGTGTGATCCAGCTAACTAAGGCAAGATCGGTCGTGGATCCAGTCAGCAAAGCAAAGACCCAACCAAATTACAATCGAGCATTTAAAGACCTGGAAAGCAATCGACATAGTAAACAGTAAATAAATTTGTGGATGCTCATTTATCATAATAATTGTTCGAAATGTGTGCGTGTGCGTGCGTGCGGTGCGTGTATACAGAGATCAGGTTAGGTTGCACCAAACGATTGCAAATGTGTTTCAATGTGTTAAAGTAAATGCTGAAAGTGGCTGCCATTTACTTCCTGACAATATGCTAATCTTTGGTAGAATGTAGAAATGACTTTACGATTCGTTTCAAAAGGTATCAAAGCCATTTCATCCCTTATTCGCTGTATCAATTCGTGAATGGTTTTAGGTTTTGTTCTGTAAACCTTACTCTTCAGATATCCCCATAGATAATAATCAAGAGGAGTTAGATCTGGTGACCGAGGTGGCCAATCCTCTCCTCCCTCATTTCCGTTCCTTCTTCCTATCCCACCGTAGCGGAAAAGTCTCATTTAAAATACGACGTGGTCCTGCACCAAAATGAGCAGGAGCTCCATCATGCTGAAACCATATTTCTTGGAAATTATTTGGAAAAGTATTCTGTATGGCTGGAATTATTTGATCAACAAGTAATCTCTCATACCTTTGAGCGTTCAAATATTTTTCAAAAAAAAACGGCCCTATTAAATAGCCATCTATTATTCCGCACCATACATTTATTTTTTGTGGATGTTGTGTGTGAGTTTCCCGCACCCAATTCGGATTCTCATCTGACCAGAAACGAAAATTTTGATTATTAACTTCTCCCGTTAAGGTAAAGTTGCCTCGTCTGTGAAAACAATTTGATAAGGGAAGATGGGCCGGACATCTATTAGTGCCATCATTCTTTCACAGAAATGTATACGACGCTCCTCATCTCCGTTTTGCAATTCTTGAACGGTATTGCAATTTATATGGATGGAACTTGTTCTTCTTTTAAAATTCTCCAAACCGACATGGGAGCAATATCGTGAGTTTGAGCGACTCTCTGAACACTAGAATTGGGATCTTCAATAAATGTCTGCAGAACATCAAGTTGTTTTTCTTCGTTGGTTGCAGACAATGGTCTTCCTGACTTAGAGCGATTTCTTACGCTACCAGTTTGTCTAAAACGTTCTATTGTTTTTAACACAGTGGACTTATTAATTCGACGGTTCGGATACGTGTCATTAAATAATCGAACGACATCAGAGAACGATCTTTCGTTATCACCCCATCCACGCATCATGAGGATAGTGATTCTTTCACGTTCCGACAAGTCGCCAGCCATTTTTAAAACGTTTAATTTTAATTAATCGTACGTTGTATTTGGACGATAACAATTAATTTCTGCTTGCTCAAAGCTGAAGTTAGAAGGTGCTCGTTCTTTGATAGCTTTATACATTCTTAGTTGAATTTTAAATGCGAGTTAGACTGCATGTAGTGCGTCACATAGCGGTAAATGAAGGAACTAACGAGACGTTTCATACACGTTTTATGGAGCAATTTTTTGGCAATTTGACTTCAGCGAAATATGAGGATATGTTGAGGAATCGATCTTGCCTTAGTTAGCTGGATCACACACACAACAGATGCAAATCCGAGCGAGTAACCTCCATGTAGTACACCTTGGATAATGTTAATACCGGGCGCTACTCTATCATTCAACCCTCATAACTCGCAAAGTACTTAATAAAAATGAACATTATTATAGTGTTTTGGGAAAGCTCTTGAATTAAGCTATAAGAATATGCAATCAAATGTAGGGGGTGTCATTTAAAAAAGTCAATGTGACCTTGACCTAACCTTGACGACGCCATCCAAGGTCAAACTGATAGAATCAGTATATAGATCTTCTTAAACCCTACAACTTTTGTTGGAAACACTTTTCTGTAAAACGTATATTTTCCGAGATATTTAGGGGTTTCCACACTTTTGGTAGACCCTGTATATATATATATATGTTCTAATCTTCTCGAAATAATGTTTTGATTTCGACCAGATAATTTCATTTTTTTCCATAATTTCCAGTAATCCATGCATTCAATAACTTTTTGACGACACCTAAACAAATCAAGTGCATGTATTCAAAGGGCACTTGCGAAACCGAACCCATTGGTAAACGACTTAGTGGAGTGGGTCCCTTATGATGATCTTCATCGACTAGTTTACTATATTCATCATTTGTTCGTAAGCAATGATTTATGCCCATGAAAACTATTTGATCCTCGCATCGAATACCAACAATTCGACATTTGGAACATGGATTACTGGAAGTATGTCCAAAATGATTCAATATCCAAGAACGTGCAGGTGCATCTGCAATGAAGGCTCGTAATTTCACAGGTATTTTTTTTTGAAGAAATTATATACCACCACTATCGATAACTTTAAGAACATCATCAATAAATTGATTAAGAAAAACATTAATGTTTAATGGTTTTTTTTGGTCCTTTATAAATGCCTACAATTTCAGGTTTTGAATTAGTGATGTTAACAATAGAACACTGAATTGGCCAAATTTGCATATTACCCGATTTATTCAATCTAGTTCTTCTACCATTGGTACTCCAATCTACTTCGATTATATTTGGAATCAAAGCCGGTGGTGTTTTATGTAAAATTGTGATAAGAGCTTCAACAAATCCTATGTGTAGATATTCTCCAGGATTAACTTCAGAAACAACCTTTATGTGCAGTATTTAATAATGTTCGTAAATCTTTTGGAAGATATGAAAGACACGGTTCAGGGATCGCAATGTCTTTAAAATTAGATTTCCTTGAGTATGCGTAAGATTTCCTTATACAAATGCTGTCGCGAGAGATTCTTGAAAAGTATTCACTTCTACATTTACATTGTAATCATTTTCATTAGATTGAAATGTTGTAGATAAAATATTCTTTTCAAGATAGAGGGAACTACAATTTTCGACATACATTGGCAGAAACATTTTCACTATGTTTGTTAGCATGAGATATTTGATCAAGAGGACAATGTTCAAATGCTGAGGCTACATTAATTATATGAAATGCATTCGCATTTATCACTGGATTATTCAATCGTATATTGTGATTGTTTTGCCGTAACAGATTTAATCTCCGTAAACGTTGACATGGTAATAACTTAAAAATCGGTTTCCGACCATATGAGGTTTTCATGTTTGCATTTTTAAAGGGACCCATTTCAGTAATGTCGAAAAATAAACACTTAGAAAGATAAGAAAGATAAGAAATCTGTATATCGAAGAAGAAACCGAAACTGAATATTGAAATATATTAATAACATAAAGATAGATATAATAGATAGACTATTATATAATAAGTAGACTATATTAATATAATAGACTATTTTCAGTAATAAATACTTGTATACCGAAATAGAACATATAATAGATTTATATTGAAAAAAATGATACCAAAAATATTTATACTCCAGTATAAAGATGTCCTTATGGCAAAAATGCGTTGATTTATTATATAAACGTATTGTCACCTGATGTAAAACACGAAGTCGTATCAACATATAAAAAATTGAATATATTATTATTATATCTTAATATGAACTATGTATTTCACAAATACATAACCTAATAATAAAAAAATTTACAAACCTGATGTTTCGATATTTTTACAATATTCTCCTGGAAAATAATTATAATATCGATTATATTCTCTTATCTTCTTGTCACTTATCTTCTTGTCACTTATTTTCTTTATAATTTTTCTGAATTTCAAGATAGTATCCGAGCACTCGCAATAAAAAGTCCGGGAAGCAAAAGATTCTCGAGCTGAATTAAGGCATCTTTTCATATTGATGCAGTCTTTTCATATTCATTCGTAGCATGAAAATCTGTGATTGGTCACATTATTCTCAGTCTCTGGCTGTAGTCGAGAAGACGCTCTGGATGCTTTGAAGTGTTTAATTGACCATTCAGATTAAAGAAATCTTTCTTCCTTTAATCTAATTGGTCAATCAAACGCTTCAGAGCATGCAGAGCGTCTTCTCGACTGCATCTTCTATTAGCTTACAAATCAGCGGTTAACTTTTCTTTGAATTAACAAATTAATAAAATTGTAGTTTAGGGCCCAATGTATAATAAATAAAATTCAAAAATAATATTACGGGTCAATGAGCCGGAATCGCGTATCATGTGGCGACAAACTAAAAGATAGCACTTATACGTTACTTTGGCAAGGATGAACAATATAGTAGAAATAACGTATGAATTAAGTGCAAATTTATTAACATAATAAGTACGGAGAATAAGCCGTTTCTAACTCACTTTTTCCATTGGTGCGAGAGAGAGGTCTCGTAGAGCGAGAGAGATAGAAAGATATCTGAGGGGCAGGGTGACGGCGGCGGGGGTGAGCAGGGGGAGTAGGTAGGGCAAGGGGAGCCGCTCGCCGTCGGGTGGGTAAACGGAGGGTCGTGATGTCACGCGGAGGGGGTGGGCGAGGGGGAGCGGGCGTGAGAGGGGTTCGGCGCGAGAGCGAGGGAGAGGGAGAGAGAGCGCGCGCGTCCTTGGTTACGGCGCGCGCGCGTCCCTGGATACGGTGCGTCGCGAGCGTCTCTGGACGCGGCGCGCTAGGCGCGCGCGATAAGCGGCGATCGCCCCGTCGGGCGCGTTGCGCGCGAGACGAAGATAGAGTCGCCGTTGACGGCAGAGCAAACGCGTTCGACGTAGGCCTGGAAGAGATGTAATTAAAAATATGCGATTTGTGCGACGCGCGATTTACGCGACGCACGATTTATATAATATTTAAATAATATTAATGTAATATTAATGTAATATTTATATAATATATATGCGCCTCCGCAGGCTCACGTCGTTTCGACGCGCCGAGGAGGGAGCGACAAGCGGCCTCGGGCGTTTCCGTCGCGTTTTACGCGTCACTCGAATGTAAATTCGAATATTTTTTTCTTTGTGTTTGTAAAAAGGCGCGCGATGTATCGGGAGAGCACGCGGAGCGCGGCGGTGTTTCTCGTCTCGTTTCGTCTCGTCGTAGACGTCGGACGCGAGTTTGCCGCGCGCGAGCGCGCCGCTCGAATTTTAACCTAAATGTGCGCGCGTTTCGTAAACGAGCATACGATGTATCGGGAGAACACGTCGCGGGTAGAGGCGTCTCTCTCTCGTCGACGGAAGTCGTCGACGGAGGTCGTCGATCCTTCGTTCTCGAGGATCGATGGAGAGCGCGTCGATCGGACGAGGGCCTCGTCGCGCGCGCGCGATATCGCGTCTTCGCGCGATATCGCGGTCGTCGCGCGCGCGCGCGTTCTTGGACTCATCGCTTATCTCTCCTTTTAAGCGCGATAACGAGAGAGGAGCGGGATTCCGTTAGGATTCACTCGCGCGCGCGCGAGGGATATTCGCGGCAACGCTTCCGTCGCCGTTCCTTCCTCTCGAGCGCGTCGCGCTAAGACGAAAGAGATATTCGCGGCGACGCTTCCGTCGTCGTTTCTTTCTCTCGGACGCGCAGCGGCGAAAGACGCGCGCCGAATCCGGTCGAACGCGGTATTTCGACGAATTCATCGTTTCCGAAGGCGAAAACCGCGCGACCGCGGAGAAATTTTTTCCCGCTCGCGCGACGTCGTCGTCGTCGCTCGAACGAGCGAGTATAAAGACGCGACGGTCGTTTCGAGGCGCGCACACGCCTCGCGGATGGTCGCGATCGGTCTATCCGATCGTTTCTCGGGAAGATAAGTTCGCGAACGACGAGGCGCGCGTATGAGCGGCGCGAGTTCCACCAGAGTCGTCTCTACCGTCGACGATAGGGCGGCGGATAAGGAAGAAGAGTTGGCGCGCCCGATAGGCGACGACGACGTCGAGTTCAAGGAGAGCGCGCGATGGAACGTCGCGACGTATCATCTGAGAAGAGCCGTTCAAACGCACAGTCGGCGCGAGCAATTGTGGGTCGAGACGGCTCTGGCCGAGAGTCGCAGAGCCTTCGTTTATAACGTTAAACTAGACAGGTGATTTGATGCGAAGTATCCGAAGTCGAAGTACCCGAAGGATTATCCGTATCCGGAGGGTTGGAAATTCCACTCGTTCGATTATCCCCAACCGGAAGTTCGATATTTCTCGCCGCTCACGCGCTGCGAGATTTTCCCGCTCGAGGATAACGCGGGTAGAACTCTGCGATACACGTACAATCGCGAGGACAGCGGTCGCGAGTACCCGTTCCGCCGAAATATGTTCTGCGGCGTCCATTTGATACACTTGAGGCGCGAGTTGTCATGAGCGAGGAGCGCATCGATCCGCCGATCGATCGCTACGTCCGAGTGTTGAAGGAGAAGATCGCGTGGAGCATCGCGACTTATTCGACGAGGCGGGCGATCGGTCTTCGAGATGCGCGCGAGGAGCTGTAGATCGAGACGGTCCTGGTGTAGCGGAAGAGCGGCGAGATTCGACGCCGGAGATACGCGGGTGACCGGGACGCGTCGCGGGTTTTCGCTGCCGGTGGATTCGCGAGGCGAGACGCTGTGGATAAGGCCCCGCGGGGAGGAGAGAGAAAGGACGATCGCTCGAGAGCGCGCGCGACGTCGCCACGACGGACGACTATCGCGCGTGGACGCGACGGTGCGAGCAGTCTCGCGACTCTGCGCGAGAGGTGCCTAGACACGAGTCGCAGAATCTCCACGGGGGCGAGGATCTCCAGGATGCCAAATAAATCAACGAAACCCAGATGTACGACCTGTGACAGTGACCCTCGCTAAAGACAGTCGCGTGCCTACTGTTCAGGTCCAGCTCATCAAAATATCCGCTCATATAACTCTCATGCTAGATACAGAATCCGGACCGAATATAATTAAAGAAAAATTCACACCTAAAAATGTTAAAATAAATTTTGATAATATTTTGAAATTAAATGGTATAAATAACTATCCTGTTTACACACGGAGAAATTATGTTAACACTTTTTGGAAAATCTGTATCTTTTCACATTGTATCCGACGACTTTCCGATTCCGCAATCCGGAATACTTGGAAATGATTTCTTCAAGCAAACTTCTTTAAAAATAGATCAACGCAAACGAGACAACGAGATGAAACTCTTACTAATACTAGGCCTGGCTGAGGTGTGTGCACTAGCCCTAAGCCCTATGCTCTGTCAAAAACAAAGGGGTTTAAGAACTTTCAAGCGAGACTACATGTTAAATTGTAATATTAGCAAGACACCCAAGCGCATGACTATAACTTTGAGGGTATCTAATTATCAACAACAAAAAGCAGGAGGTCATTGGAGTGGGTTGTATCAGCAGACCTGTATTACTCACTATTTTTTTTGGGGTTCTTACACTTCAAAAGCCTGGCACGAACCAATTGAACTTACTCGCCAACAAAGTAACGACTTGGTGAGAGGAATGAGCCCCAGTGAGGCGCACCCCACCCCTCTTTTGCACCATATAGCTGATAACTGTATACATGGCCCTCAGAAACCTCCACAAAAACGCTTTATTGCATAGTGAGAGCAACCACAGTGAGGCAAATAGTAGGACAGCCCATAACCTCAGATGAGGAGGCTCTAGTTCCTTCCACCAGCCGGGCAGAGCGGAAATCATAACAGGCGCAGTGGTTACTTGGAACGAGACTGACATGCATGAGTTGGATGCCTGGATGACAAAGTACGAAGGCCCTGCTTATATCAACGATGATCAAATAATATAATTGTTGATCATCTACAAAAGGGATATCTTCTGGTAGATCAACCTGATGAGAGTGATGGCATTTGGTGTGTGTGGATCACAGTGGAGGGTTTTCAAATTAAAATCCCTATAATGGACATGAAGGTAAGAAGTATCAGTAAACATAGCAAAAGGGACATTACAGAAGCCATACAATCAGAGATCATTACTAAACAATGCAATATGCTACCTATAAGATAGAAGGCACCTTGCAATTGACTCATACCATTTGTAATCGTCAGAAAATTCCAGCTCCGTCAATTACAAGGAGGGAAATTACCAAACCTCTTTAGAAAAAAATAATTCTGGAATTTCGGAGGGAAGTTTTCAAACCTCGTCAGAAAATTCCAACTCCGTCAACTGCAAGGAGGGAAATTACCAAACCTCTTTAGAAAAAAATAATTCTAGAATTTCGGAGGGAAGTTTCCAAACCTCGTCAGAAAATTCCAGCTCCGTCAATTACAAGGAGGGAAATTACCAAACCTCTTTAGAAAAAAATAATTCTGGAATTTCGGAGGGAAGTTTCCAAACCTCGTCAGAAAATTCCAGCTCCGTCAATTACAAGGAGGGAAATTACCAAACCTCTTTAGAAAAAAATAATTCTGGAATTTCGGAGGGAAGTTTCCAAACCTTGTCAGAGAATTCCAGCTCCGTCGATTGCAAGGAAGGAAGTTACCAAACTTCACTACGAAAATCGATACCTTATCCAAAAAGGGAAAGAAGTTCTTCGTCCGCTCTGGACCTTACATCTCTAAAGGATGGATTATTTACAGGAAAAAGCGACAATAATGAATTAGAAACCTGCCATATTATAATAAAAGACCTCGTCCAAGAGGCTCAAGAACATAATTCGAACATTAGAAAAATCAAAAATTCTCGAAAAATTAACCGCAAGAATAAGCCATCTTCGAAACTTTCTACGTCCTTATGTAATAAATCTCAAGAAATAATAGATAAATTTACGCGAAAACATAAGTCTAAACACGAAGTTGACATTATAACCCCCGAGTCGCATAATTGCCTGGTACTTTCTGAGGAAACTAAAGAAAATCGACTCTCCAAAATTATTAACTCATTGCGATTAGAGCATTTAAATGGAAAAGAACAGGAAAACATAATAAAATTAATAATAACGAATAGTCAAGATCGTTTCCACATTCCTGGAGAAAATTTAACCGCAACTCACGTTTTGCAACATCGAATAACGACCACCGATGATCACCCGATAAATACTCGGCAATATAGATTTCTGCAAATACATAAAGAAGAAATAAACAAGCAGGTAGAGGACCTCTTACAGGGGCATAGTGAAACATTCGCAGTCGCCTTACAATACGCCCATATGGATTGTGCCTAAGAAAGACGATTCTAAAGGAAATAAACGATGGAAAATGGTTCTCGATTTTCGAACCTTAAATGAAAAAACTATTGGAGACGCTTATCCACTACCTAATATCAAGAGACACGGTAGTGTCTTGTGCTAAGTCCCGCGTAAACAACAAGACGCGCCGTGTATCATTACGCGAGTCGGATAGTTGGAGATGTTCGAGATTATCATATTGAAATAATCGCTGAACGGATCGAGTTCTTATTAGGCTTAATGGATAGCTTGAGGTTGATTTATATAAGAAAAGTGTCTTTATTTTTGCTCTACGTGCATCGTGAACAGCAATATTATGATCCAAAGTCGAAATATGAAAAATTTTCATTAAGAAACGTCTCCTTGGTCATCGTCGCCCAAGTCCCCAATGTGCAAGTGTAAAAAGTTGTACGTTTGCCGCATTCGACGTAAGATTGCGCTAGCGGCACTCCGTGATGTTAAGACTATTATATACAGGGTGTCTCATTTTAATCGATGGATCCAAATTTCTCCTAAACTACATCAGCTACAAAAAAATGTTTCAGACAAAAGTTGTATGGCTTGAAGAGGAACATAAGGTGGTGTCATTGGTTTGGCATTGAAAAGTCACCTGAAGGTTACGTGAAGATCACATCCAACTTTTTAAATGGGACTTCCTATATGCTTTTGCATATTTTTTTAGTTTATCTCGAGAGCTTTCCGAAATACTATAATTAAGTTAATTTTCATTAAGTAGTTTTCAAGTTATGAGACTTGAAATCATTTCTTAATTTTACATAAGTCGTAAAATATCTAGTAAAATATTCATTTTTCGATTATCTTATCTTAATACTTTTATACTTAACACTTTTATCTTAATACTTTTACGTACAAAATAATAAGCAGAATCAAATGGTGTAAAGAAAACATACAGTTGTTTAAGAAAAAATATGGAATTGTTAATTGCAAATTACATATTTTTTTCCTCGGAACAGTTATATGTTTTTTTTACACCCCAATTGATTCCTCTTATTATTTTGTACACAAAAGCATTAAGATAAGTTAAACAAAAATGAATATTTTACTAGATATTTTACGATTTATGTAAAATTAAGAAATGATTTCAAGCCTCATAACTCGAAAACTACTTAATGAAAACTAACTTAATTATAGTGTTTTGGAAAGCTCTCGAGATGAACTATAAGAATATGTAAAAGCATATAGGGTGTCCTATTTAAAAAATTGGATGTGATCTTCACGTAACCTTTAGGTGACTCTTCAATGTCAAACCAATGACATCACCTTATGTCCCCCTTCAAGCCATACAACTTTTGTCTGAAACATTTTTTTGTAGCTGGCGTAGTTTAGGAGTGTACGTTAAATATTTTGTGTCCATCGATTAAAATGGGACATTGATAGAGCAATCTTTTAAGAAAAACATTGTATGTTTTAGGAAATAAGATGGTTCATTGTTTGACTTGATATGTTTAAGGTCAGGTCAAGGACACCTTTAATTTCTTAAATGGAATCACCTATTTTTTATTGCATATTCTTATAGCTTATGTAAAACTTTAAATCTTTCCAAAAAACTATAAAAAGTATTTATTTTCATTATATTTTGATCTTATAAAACTTAAAAATAAAATCTTAATTTTAAAAAAAATGTAAAATTTTAATTTTACATATTTCTTCGAATATTTTACTATATACATACTTTTTATTAAAAATAATGAAGGAATCAATTAGTGTAAAAAAAACACACAGTTGTTTTTAAGAAAAAATATGTAATTGTTAATTGCAAATTACATATTTTTTCTTCGGAACAATTATGTGTTTAATTTAGGCTAATTTCATTAGCACATTGTTCAGCGTAGCAGCGCTAAGTTTTTTAACTAAAATTTTTTTATATGTATTAATTTTTAATTTTTATATAAATTTTTATTTTTTATTTATTAATTTCTAATTTTTAATTTTTTTAATAATTTTTAATTTTGTATTTTGTATTATCATTTTCTTTTTTTTTTTTAATTAAACTTTTCAGGATATATGCATATGATTATTGCAATGTATATGATTGTTCATATTTTCAATTCGATTTTTTATAATAGATATATTACAATTCATTTAATATCATTTTTCTTTTAATATTGAAAATAAAAAAGAAATATGTCTATTTTATAGTAAAAATTTTTATTCAGTTGGCGCAACTTTTTAATATTATTTGTATGAAATTAAAACAATTATTTTGTACAATTTTTTTTAGTTAAATTATTTTAAGTTTTTATTTTCAATTAGCGTAATTTTTGGATATCATGATTTTTCTAGGATATAATGTAGAAAATTAAATCAGCTATTTTGTATAACTTTTTTTGGTTAAAGTATTTTTATAAGCTTTTATTTTCACTTAGCGCAACTTTTTTGATATCATTATTTTTGTAGGATATACAATACAGTAGTTTTTACAGTTAATAATACACTATTTTGCAAATACATATACTGTTTTTTACGCGGACTTAGCACCTTTTTTTACCTTTTTTTTAAAAGGGTAATTTTTTAGGGATTTGTTGATATACTAGATCAATTAGGGGGAGCGCAGTATTTTTCCATATGCGATCTCGCATCTGGATTTCATCAAATAAAAATGGATCCTGCCGACAGTCACAAAACCGCTTTTACGACTCCTTTCGGACATTACGAATTCGATAGAATGCCTTTCGGCTTAAAAAACGCTCCGGCTACTTTTCAACGCTTAATGGATTTAGTATCAACAGGACTACAAGGCGAAGAATTATTTGTATATATGGATGACATAGTTATTTATGCCAAATCATTAGAAGAACATGAAAGAAAATACAATGCTTTAATACAATGCTTTAATAGATACAATGCTTTAATAGAACGTCTTCGAAAAGCTAATTTAAAACTACAGCCTGACAAGTGCGAATTTTTGAAGCCGGAAGTAACATATTTAGGACATGTAATTAGCAAAGATGGAGTAAAACCAGATCCAAAAAAATTAGAAGCTGTGAAATTATTTCCGAGACCGAAAACGCCGAAAAACATTAAACAATTTTTAGGACTTACCGGATATTACAGACGTTTTATACCTAATTTCTCTGAATTTGCCAAACCGTTAACATCCTTATTAAAAAACAACACAAATTTCGAATGGACATCCGAACAAGAAGAATCGTTTAAAATCTTGAAACAAGAATTATGCAAAGAATCTGTATTGCAATATCCTGATTTCTCGAAACAATTCATTTTGATTACAGATGCTTCAGCAATAGCCATAGGCGGAATCCTATCACAAGGAGAAATAAACAGAGACCGACCGATCGCATACGCACTCTAACAGATAATAAAGTAAAATATGACACTTATGAAAAAGAAGCCCTAGCCATAGTTTATTGCCATAGTTTATAGTAAAACATTTATAGCCATAGTTTATAGTAAAACATTTCAGACCATACTTATACGGAAGAAAATTTACTTTAGTTACTGACCATAAACCTTTAACGTGGTTCAAGAATGCACAAAACGCAAACATGCGAATACTACGCTGGAGACTGAAACTATCAGAGTACGATTATGATGTTGTATACAAAGCCGGAAAAACTAACGTAAATGCAGATGCACTATCACGGAACCCTGTAAATATCATGGAAACAAAATGTAATATCATAAAATATAAACCACTGAATCCTAATAATTCGCAAGATGCAGAAAAAATTTCTAGGATGTTAGAAGAATCCGACGACGAGGGAGAAAGCGAAGACGATTTTCATTTATACCTTTCAGATACTGAAACAGACGAACCGTTTTATGACCATACTAATGCCACACCATCTGCCGAAGAAAACGAACCACCACCACCCAAACAAGATCGAATACAAACCCGAAGCCAAACTGTAAATCAAAGGGAACAAAATAAAAATTTTCCAGATATCGAAAGACGAACAAACCCACCAGATAAAAACGAAGATAAAGAAGAAGAAGAAGAAGAAGAAGAAGAAGAAGAAGAAGAAATTATCAACCTAAATTTACGGAAAGCAAGAACGAAATCTATTGAAAACAAAAGTAATGTCATAGAAAGTCGCGAATTATTATTTTTACGAAAAGATAACGTAATGTATTTTGTTGACACCAACGGAAAACCTTTAGATTCAGGCTCACAAAAACTCTTCGAGCGGAACAGTCTTCCAAATCTTGGGTCCCTTATTCTAGGCAAACCTAAAGCCATAAAATATAAAAACTACTACCACATAGCTTTGCCTATTATAGAAGGACAACAGGAGGGTCCTACAATGACTTTAAACCAAATATCAATCACCGTAAATAATCTACGCGACATCATTCAAGATTTAAAATTATAAACAATTAGTATTGCAAAAACGGAAACAATTAATAACGTACCATGGAATAATATTAAATCACGACTTCTGTCAACATTCGTTAATATACCCGTTAAATTGATTATATGTAATGGATTAGTCAAATATCCACCTAAAGATTTACGAACTGTCATTATTGGAGAGATGCACTGCCTACTCACAGGAGGACACCGTGGCGTTACAAAGACTTACAACAGAATAAAACATAACTATTATTGGGAGAACTTGAAAGCCGACGTTCAAAGATACATCCAGCAATGTTTACAATGTCAACTCAAAAAACTCGTTCGAGTTAAAACTAAACAGCCTATGATAATTACAGACACACCAGGATCTTCTTTCGACAAGGTCGCTATGGATATCGTAGGATCATTATCGAAAACCGAGAGAGGCAACGAATATATTTTAACGCTACAAGATCAATTAACAAAATATTGTATGGGAATACCGCTACCAAATCAGACTTCCGAGACCATCGCAGAAGCTTTCGTAGATCGATTCATTTGCGTGCTCGGAGCACCAAAGGCGATATTAACAGATCAAGGACGAAATTTTATTAGCAAATTACTGAAAAAAATTGCTAAACTATTTAAAATTCGCAAGTTTCGAACAACAGCTTTCCATCCTTAATCAAACGGATCTTTAGAGAGATCTCATCATACATTAAGAGAATATTTAAAACAATATGCGAACGAACAAAAACAGTGGGACCGATGGGTTGGTCTTGCAATGTTTAATTACAATACTAGCGTACATGAAGCAACTAAGCATACTCCATACGAATTAGTTTTTGGTAAAATAGCAAGAATTCCATCCAACGAACCTCTTATTTTAGAAGATAAACTAGCAAGCTACGATGAATACTTAATAAATCTCGTCACACAACTTCACACTATTCAGGGAAATGCTCGCGATAATGTTATTCAAGCAAAAACTAAATCAAAAAATCATTACAAGAAAATAAATCCGCAGACATTTAAGCCTGGAGACCAAGTATTTTTATTAAAAGATCCTAAACTTGGTAAATTCGGGAACCAATATACCGGACCTCACGAGGTTTTAGAAATTCTTAACAAAAATAATGTAAAAATTAAGATAAAGAAAAATAATCGAACAGTACATCCTAATCGCTTACGAATTTCACACATCAAGCCACCGAAAAGCCAATAAAGAAAAAAAATCAAACTCTATTATCATAAGCAATTTTAACCACTCTACAGAATAAAGAAAAATGGAGATCAAAAGCATCAAAACAAATTTCTTAACATGAGGACGCTTGGACGTAACAATAGTCAAGGTGGAATCACCGCTCCTCTTCTGCGTTGAACTGAGAAACGGCGAGAAAGATTTAAAAGAATTAAAGGAAGAATTAGAATTCAGGATGTGTAGACATCGCACATACGCCGCCAGATTGATCGGCCCCAGTCCCCTAGATTGATTTTGACCATTAGGGCCACTCTAATGGTCAGGAAAGCCACCTATCTACACATCTGGTCCGAAGATTTCAAAGAAAACATGGCCATCGCAATAAAGGATTGTAAAACCTGGCGGCGGGGCATTATAAAAAGAATTAATAGGACGAACTGGATGATCAAAATCAACCTAGGGTACTGGGGCCGATCAATCTGGCGGCGTATGTGCGATGTCTACCTTCTGGAGGACAGATTCAAGGAGTTATCCTGGCAAACTATAACCTGTGGTTTAGTCTACACCGGTCCTGTCCAGAACATCCAAACCTGGCCAAAAGAAACCAAGGATCTCTGCCGACTACTTCTCGAAGGACGAAAAAGATGGATCCATATAGTCCGCCCCCTCAATGAAGGGACGGCACTGGTTAAATTAAACGTAGAAGGCATACCTCCGACCACTTCATATTCTCTTCGCGACGCACTTATTTTATTAGGTCACGCTCAACTTAGTACTAGTGTAGCTGTAAATGTAATTCCAACCGTATAAAAAACGATGGAACACATTCCATACATTATTAAGTATTCCATATTATTAGTTATTATCTTACGTATATACTCTATATTAAGTATTATGTTACGTATACTCTATATTAATTATTATCTTACGTATACCCTATATAATCATTCTTAAAAAAAAAAAAAACTTAAATAACGAAAAAATTAAATTACATAAAATCATATATTTACTCAAGTAGAATATTCATATTCAAAAGAGAAGAGAATGATTATATACATATACAAATACATAAAAACATGTTATACAAAAATTATAAACATTTTATAGGAATCTTAGTTATAGAGTTATCATTGATTTATCATAATTTTACATAAGACTGATATTCTTTTTAGCACTCTAAGGAGCGCGAAGGAGTGGAACCGCTTTTTCTCTCATTAATGAATATCGCTTGATTATCAGAAAAGCTGGTTATTACCCCCTTCCCCTTCTTCCTTTTTTTCCCTCTCTTCGCGAGGCTTCTCAAAATGCAATTCCTTGATGGACAAAGAGCGAATCACAATGACTATCGCAACCTAGTTGAACTCTAGTGCGTCACCATAACAAGAGACGACGTTTTCAAGACATCAAGGAATGCTTTGTGGCAATACTATCGAACTACAGACAACAGTACATGTTAGTACCACTGCATAATTTGATCCATTAAATCTCAGCCGAACATCAAACAACTTGCACGATCTGTAGCATAATCTTATGAGTCAGCCCCGCATGGGCATGCCTATACTGCCTGGAAGAATATCTACATGTCGACATGACGTACTTAGTCAAAGAATGGGGACGCCCTGTGACCACCAGATGGTTAGAAGAAAACCCCCCCCCCCCTACATCAAACCCGGCCCGAGCGCCTGGCATTGTCTCGCTACTGATGATCAGGTAAGTTAAAGTTATAAGAAAAGGTTAGTTAAGAAAGAAGTAGTAAGAAAAGTTAAGTAAGAAAAGTTATAAGAAAGGTTAGTTAAAGTTATAAGAAAAGAAAAGGAAAATTCTTTTCCTTTTTTGCTAATGACAAAAGTATTAATAGTAATAACGAAATGAAGTTCCACGTTCGCATTATAAGAAATCGATAGTTCAACAATCTTAATAATAGGAAAAATAGCGTATTAATAACATAAATACACATAGTGATAGGCACGCCTCCGAAAGGCCACCCAAATACTAAGTTATAAAAATAAATGGCAAGAAAAGAATCGAGACAATTCCATCTGCAAATGTTGTGTCCTACATCCCCAACATTTGTCTAACGGCGAGGGTGTTACGTCCAGAGGAGCTCACGATTCTTTTCTTTTCCTTATCTAGTGCACATATGCACGACTTCCGAAAATCGTTAATGATAGTTTAATTGAAGTAGGATTCTCAGTAAATATTCCAGAATAACAATCAGATATTCACGGACTGATAAAAGTAGCATCTGGCTAAATAAGGCGGCAATCAGTTAGACGAATTTGATATTTTCTGATCACTAAAAAAACTCACAAAATTCAAACAAGCTACAGAAAATAAAGAAAACTATTTACAAAACGTGAGTGAGCAGATGTCGCGACAAGCACCCGTTTTATATCAAGGGGGTAGTAAAAGTCATCCCCTTATCTCCAACAGATGCATCTTACAAAGCATAAATTATCATCACTTCCGATACTGAGAATCCTAAGTCCCCCGTTTTGGAAGATGCTCTCCTATTCGCGGACAAATGTAATTAAATTCTGATTTGTTGCATTTGTTTTAAAATGTGTAAAATAAGTAGGGACAGGAAGGAGACCACGGAAATCTAATGAGGGTTTCTATTCGTCAACTTCCCTTATTCCTCGCTGGGAGAGGGTAATCCAAAACGATATATAAGCGCGAACTTTGGACAAATCAACGCTCAAAAACACACAGTCAGTCAATCGGACATACATTCATTCTTTCTTCGCTTGCTAGTTCACGTATTTGCTCAGTTACTTATATACTTACATAGTTGTTCGGTTACATACTTGCTTATCGAGTCAGTGCAAAAATCTTAACCAAGGGGGCCCAGCAGCAACCACCCTCTTCAACAACTATATCCAGAATCAATTTAGCGCTAATATCTCGCCATCCTCAACGCCAAGAGGGCCCAGCAATAATTGATATCGATTTGTCCACGTTTTTCAAATAGTAAGTCTTATCTTTTATTTATTAAGTTCCTTTCCCCCCATCTTCCTTTATTGATAATAATCGCTTCCCTAGTGGAACCCTCCGTCTCACACACACACAATCACGCTTAATACACACACACAACACACAATCACGCTTAATGCACTCACACACTTACAAACAATCACACTTAATATTGTACTAGAGCCGTAACTAAAATGTTTATGTAAGTTTTTATCTCTTTTATAATGTACAATAAATTTAATTAATTTTATTTCTTTCAAATCTAACTTAATCAATTCCCCCGCATCACCCACGCTCCTGAATCGCACTTGGGCCCGTCCCGGGTAAAAAGGATTAAGTTCTTTTACCAAAAAGGGGATCGTCGAGCGGCCATTCGGACCAAAAATAGAGTAAAATCGACCCTTGTGGTCGTTGACCTATCTTTGGCTCTCCCGCAAGCTCGCTCGACCCGAGACATTTGCCCTTAAGGCACCTGTTCTCGGGATACAAGTGTTACGCCCTTCCTTCGGCCCATCCTTCCTCGGGCCTGGACGTAACACGATGTATATATTAGATTTATTTCGAGGAGGAGGGAATTCGTCGCAAATCGAGGAGAGACGAGAGTGACGTAAATCGAGGAGAGAGAGAGAATAAATTACGTGTAAAATTTTTTTATTATGTCATGAAGTTACATGCGTAGATACATACGTCGAGAATAATATCGGTACTCGCGATCATTTCGCCTCATTCGAGCGCAGTTATACGGGTAAGTATACGGTTCGAGATCGCGATACATTTATTCGTCGCGCGTAGCGTTTTACAAATTGTGATAGAGTCCGAATAGCAGAGCGTGTAACTCGCAGTCGATCAGATCGTTCGCGTTGAAGTGCTCGTGTCGACGAATCGCTTCCGGAATATCGCCGGGGTGGTCGGTCTCCGTCGCGATATCTAGAAAACGCGATAACTTAATGTCTACGGTCTCGAGTATGCCGGTCAACGACGCGATGATGCGATTGACGCATAGCGCATAGAGAACGAACAGCGCCTTCACGGTGGAGTGCGACAGAGCGATGCGATTCTTCGGCGTCTCGAATCGCAGCGTCTTCAGATTGTTTATCTTGTCGAATCGAAGCGTCACGGTTCCGACGATTATGGACGTCGGAGGGCGCGCCACAGCCTCGTCCAAATCGTTCTCGAAATACGGCAATATATCGTTGCGCAGAGCGAGCAGATCCTTCTACATGTCGGGCGTCAGAGATATCTCCTTTCCATGGCAGTCTCCTAGGACGATGTCGACTTGAGATTCGCGCTTCACAGCTACGGCGATGTCGATGTACTTGTACGCCATCTTGGTCAGCGGATATCGTCTTCCTAATATTCGAATCGGATGTCTCACGAAATTGATCTCGCGTTTGAACAGCCAGTTTCTATTCCATCTGTCGAGATTGGAGAAAAAAAATACGACGTTATTATACGAAATAGCCGATCGAGGCGGAGATCGAGAGCGCTCGGGCGAGGTAACTCGCGAAGCGTCGCGCATACTTACTCGTCCTCGGTGTACAGTCGAGCTTTCTTGATCACGGGCGGAGTGTCGGAACGATCGCGAGTGATATCCTCGTCCTTGGCGGAAGCCGCGTAATCGTCTCGATGGTTAGGCGGGGCGACGAAGGGGCCCGTCATCGGCGCCGACAGAGTCGCGGGCGTCGCGGATAAGTCCCCGAACACTCTGCGGTACTCCTGTCCGAGTCCGGCGAACATGATCGGTCTCGCGAACAGGGCTTCGATGTTCGTAGGAAAACACTGCGGTGGCGACGGCGTCGTTAACGTTGGTTGTCGCGAGGAGAGAGAGAGATTTGTCGGAGACGCTCGCTTAGAATCGTACGCGCGTTAATCGCGAGTATCGTTGGAAATGTCGCGCAACGATCGAGACGCGCCTTATATACGACGCGATCTCGATCATCGTCTCGATATCTTTATTCTCGACGCGCGCGTTATGCGCGTTAATTAATGCAGCGGAAGCGGTTTAGAACAGCGGTTTAGAACAGCATATTAAATGTAATGTTTAATGTTAGGTTTCATGATTTCCTGATCTTAGTCGTCATCGTCGTCGTTGTTGCGCGGTCTTTCGAAGGACGCGTATTCCAGACGATACAGCTTGGAGACGAGTTCGCTCAATCGATGCAGAATGCCATCGGCTGGGCATTATATTCCCAGTATACTAAGATCGAAGGGACCGGCCGAGATTATCGCGTCGATGAACTCGCTGTACGCGTAATACTCGCGTTTCTTCAGAAAATAGAGATTTCCGTCGACGTGGCGGAAGGCAGCCGTTATCGCGGATGGTATCCCGGAAAACGTATCCCGCAGAGCGCTGTGCTTCGCGACGGTCATCGCGCAGTCGTTTATCTCAGCTATTTTATCGTCGTTGTATATGACGTAGCTGCGCCCGGCGTGCGTGTTTATCGCGGCGTTTATCCTAGCGTCGCGGGGAAATCCGACGTATTCGACGGATCTAGGCCATCCCGCTTTAAGATGAAAATTCGAATCGGCGAGGTAGACGTAGTCGCCGGCGAATATCGCGATATCGCCCGAGGGTTTCTGATACATGGCCGATACGCGAGTGAGATTGCGGGGGAGGAACTTGAAATAGTTGGCGAATGAGAAGGGCGCTCCGTAGCGTCTCTCCCTCATATCGACGGGCCACACGTTGCGTTTACGCGCGACGTACAAGCGACGATTCATGATTAGCGCTCCGTCTACGCGCTTCAAGGTGAGTAGGATATATAGGAGAGTTCTAACTCAGGTCCTCTCAGGGGGGTGAGGCACGCGGGGGATGACGTCACGCGGGACGGAGGGATTTCGGCGGCGGCGCGTGTTTATGGCAATATTATATTACATGCCCGGCTGATAAACAGTATTGCGTACGGACATGTTCGGTTTATAAATAATATAAACATCAGCATTTTTTGAATTGAGATTATGATCGTATAATAGAGATGTGACATTATCGCCATATCGTCGTAAACGCCTCGTAAAAAGTACGCGCGGTCCCATATATTTATCGAAAGTATATGAAATATTGTATCGCATACCCGGTTGATAAATAATATAAACAAATAGTACCTTAGAATCGTCTTTCACGATTTTTTCTCGGAAGAATTTTTAACGTATCAGCGCCGATGTTTGGCTGCTTTGTACCCTTGCTTCCACCGCTCGTATATCAGCGCTTTCGCGGTACATCCCTCACCCCCGATATAAGTAATTCTAGATTTTTTTCGTTCGACGTATCCTTATCTCTCTCATTGAATTACACAGCATGTAAATTTATAAACAATATAAACAAACGGCACCTCCTAGAATCGTCTTTTACGATTTTTTTCTCGGAAGAATTTTTAACGTATCAGCGCCGATGTTTGACTGCTTTGTACCCTTGCTTCCACCGCTCGTATATCAGCGCTTTCGCGGTACATCCCTCACCCCCGATATAAGTAATTCTAGATTTTTTCGTTCGACGTATCCTTATCTCTCTCATTAAATTACACAGCATGTAAATTTATAAACAATATAAACAAACGGCACCTCCTAGAATCGTCTTTTACGATTTTTTTATCGGAAGAATTTTTAACGTATCAGCGCCGATGTTTGGCTGCTTTGTTTTCTCCTTCATATAAGAAGGATTGAAGCGCATCAAATCATCATAGTATGTGATTTGAACACCCATCGACGCGTCGGCAGTAAAAAAAAAAAAGTATAGCGGTGTTCCGTTAGAAAGATTTTTGCGCCTATTTCACGTTCAAGATAGCGAACGGTATTGTTTATCGCGTGCAAAAGTCATCCGTAGAAAACTGTGATATAGTGTTTTAAAAGTGTGAGTGTGAAAAAGATAGGAAAATGGAAAACATCGAGCAGACCGAACGCGATCTGGTGGAAGGATCTCGCCAAATTGCCACCTTGGGCGAGTATTTCGCGTGGTTGCAGCGTTGCGAGGAATTGATCAAAGAGCTCGAAGAACGCAGTCGTGTCAAGCGTCCGCGGCTCTCGAGCGGAAATAGACAATCTCTGGTGACTAAAATCGCGCGACTAGAAAGTGCGAAGACTCGATTGCAGAGACGGTTTATTCCCAGTGGTGGTGATTACAGCGGTGACAATAACGCGGAAAGACTCGTTTGGCGAGAGATCGATACCGCGTTCGACAGTCGTATTCTGACCGGTGCCGTGATTAACGCAAACTATATCGAACCTCGTCAATTTCTGGAGGATGTCGAAGACATCGTGCTCGAGCAAGTGCAAGACGTTCTAAAAAGACACAACAGTGTAAAAGTAAATACTATATTCAACGGTGAATTTGTGTCGGGTGATAAGCGCGCGAATAAAAGTATAAATACGAGAAACTGTGAACTCTTTCGCACATCGGATTTACGCGAGTGGTTCGAGCGCCGCGTTATCGAGCCCACTTTAGCGTCTCTGGAAGAGTTTCAGGAACACGATAGTGGCTGGGCATTGTCGCGAATACAGAATTTGACTGTTAATGTAAATAAATATAATCCAATGCGCGCGGGATGCCACATTAAATTGTCGCGGGAGATTATGATGAAAAGAGCGGTTAACGTACAGTCTAAAGACAATGCGTGTTTCGCGTGGGCAGTGGTCGCCGCTCTATATCCCGCAGAAAGGAACGCGGAACGAGAATCATCGTACCCGCCTTACGCGACAGTGCTGAATCTCCGGGACATTGAGTTTCCAGTAACTTTAAATCAAATTAAAAAGTTTGAACTCGCAAACAATATCTCGATCAACGTGTACGGCATCGAAGACAAGAACAGTATCGTCTCGATACGTCTTTCGGAGCAAAAGCGAGATAAGCATGTGAATCTGCTATACGTGGAAGACGGCAACGGCGTCGAACATTTCGCGTGGATAAAAAATTTATCCAGGCTCGTGAGCTCGCAACTGAGCAAACACAACGGTCAAAGATATATCTGCGACCGGTATGTATATATTAATATAAAATAATTATATCAAATAATTTATATAACAAATTGTTCTAATTTTAATTAAAAAATTTTTCTTTTACAGATGCCTGCATTATTTTAGTTCAGACGTCAAGTTGCAGTTACATGCCGTCGACTGCGGGGAGATTAACGACTGCGCTATCCGGTTGCCGAGCGACAAGGACAAGTGGCTCGAGTTCAACAATTACAACAGGAAAGAACGGCTTCCATTCATCGTGTACGCCGACCTGGAATGCGTTCTGGCCAAAACGGAGGAAGAACAACAAAAATTGTATCAACATCACCAAGTATTTAGTATAACGTATTATATGCATTGTTCGTACGATGAATCTTTATCGGCGTATCATTCGCGTCGTAGCGTCGATTGTATAGCGTGGTTCGTCGAAGATCTTAAAAATTTAGCGATTCGCGTTAAGAATATTTTAACGACCAATGTCCCCATGGTTAATTTAACGTCCGAAGAGTGTGAAAAATTTTACAACGCCACTCAATGTCATATATGCGAAAAGCCGTTCGCGCAAGACGATACACGCGTTCGCGATCATTGTCATTTGACCGGGCGATACAGAGGCCCCGCGCATTCAAATTGCAATTTAAATTACAAAGAATCTTTTTGTATTCCGATAGTTTTCCACAATTTATCCGGTTACGATTCGCATTTTATTATCGAGGAAATAGCCACAGCATTCGAAGGGAGAGTTGAGTTACTCCCGATAACGAAAGAGAAATATATTTCTTTTACAAAAAATGTCGACTTTAAGGAAGGCGATTGGAAAAATAATGTAAAATTACGCTTCATCGATTCGTACAAATTTCTTACATCGAGTCTCGACAAATTAGCATCTTATCTAGACAGAGATAAGCTCAAAATTTTAAAATCGAAATTTGAAAATTTATCCGCGGAAAATTTCAGTTTATTAACACGGAAAGGTGTCTTTCCATACGAATACGTCGACTCAGTAGATAGGTTGCGAGATACGCGTTTACCACCGCGCGAATCGTTTTACAGTTCCTTGACTGGTGAAACTATATCCGAGAGCGATTACGCGCACGCCGAGAACATCTGGACGCGATTCTCCATTCGAACGCTGGGCGAATACAGCGACATGTATCTCAAAATCGACGTATTGTTATTAGCAGATATTTTCGAAAATTTTCGCGATAGCTGCATAAAAAGTTACGGACTCGACCCCGCGTATTACTATACTCTGCCCGGATACACGTGGGACGCCATGTTAAAGCATACAAAGATCACGTTCGAGTTGCTTACAGATATCGACATGGTCATGTTTATAGAACGCGGTATACGCGGTGGTCTGAGCCAATGTTCCAACAGATACACGCGCGCTAATAACAAGTATATGCGACAATCGTACGATCCATCGAAACCATCGTCGTACTTGATGTATTTTGACGTTAATAATTTATACGGATGGGCAATGTGCCAACCGTTGCCTTACGCCGATTTTCGATGGGTCGACGACGCGTCGAATTTTGACGTATCATCTATAGCGTTAGATTCACCCACGGGGTATATCCTCGAAGTCGATCTCGAGTACCCGCAACATCTTCACGATACGCACACCGACCTACCGTTTTGCCCGACGCGCGACAAACCGCTCGGTAAGCGGGAATTCAAACTGCTCGCAACGTTATACGATAAGAAGCGTTACGTGATACACTACCGTAACCTACAGCAGTGTACGCGTCACGGCCTTCGTGTGACGAAAATACATAGAATTTTACAGTTTTCTCAATCTCCATGGCTTCGAAATTACATAGAATTAAATACACATTTCAGAACACTCGCGAAAAACTATTTCGAGAAAAATTTATACAAATTAATGAATAATGCTGTGTTTGGTAAAACGATGGAAAATGTGCGGAATCGTGTCGATGTAAAATTATTAACAAAATGGGACGGTCGGTTCGGCGCAGAAGCGATGATCGCGAAACCGAATTTCCACAGCAGAAGCGTTTTTTCGGAAAATCTGATTGCGGTAGAATTGCGTAAACTCGAGGTGAAATTTTACAAACCGATTTACGTGGGTATGTGTATACTTGACATATCCAAGACGTGTCTGTACGAATTTCATCACGAGTATATATATCCTCTGTATCGCGACAAATGTAAGATCATGTACACCGATATGGACAGTCTCGTATATCACATTGAGTGCGCGGATGTGTACGAGAACATGAAGCGCGATATCGCCAGATTTGACACGAGCGATTATGCGATGGACAATGCGTACGATATACCGCTTGTAAATAAAAAAGTGCCGGGTTTGATGAAGGATGAAAATAACGGCGCGATAATGACCGAATTCGTCGGACTCAGGGCAAAGATGTACGCGTTACGAGTGGACGGAAAGAAAGACACGAAGAAAGTTAAAGGTGTCAAAAGTAATGTCGTAGCGCGTAATACAGGTATAACCTTCGAAGATTACACGCGGTGTTTAAACGAAGAGATCGAAATGACGCGACAGCAGTCGTGTATAAGATCGAAATTGCACAAAGTGTATACCGTCCGCGAGACGAAAATTGCTCTGAGTCCGTACGATGACAAGCGATATATCGTACCTGATTCGACTGACACGTTACCATGGGGACATTATAGGATACCTTTGTAAATACATGTATATATTTTATTTATTACTGTATATATTTTGTTTACTGTATATATTTCATGTAGTTTAATATAATACACATCTTACACATTTATATTTTATGTAACGCATATCTTACATACTTATATTAAGAATATATACAGGGTCTACCAAAAGTGTGGAAACCCCTAAATATCTCGGAAAATATACGTTTTACAGAAAAGTGTTTCCAACAAAAGTTGTAGGGTTTAAGAAGATCTATATACTGATTCTATCAGTTTGACCTTGGATGGCGTCGTCAAGGTCAGGTCAAGGTCACATTGACTTTTTTAAATGACACCCCCTACATTTGATTGCATATTCTTATAGCTTAATTCAAGAGCTTTCCAAAACACTATAATAATGTTCATTTTTATTAAGTACTTTGCGAGTTATGAGGGTTGAATGATAGAGTAGCGCCGGTATTAACATTATCCAAGGTGTACTACATGGAGGTTACTCGCTCAAATTTGCATCTGTTGTGTGTGTGATCCAGCTAACTAAGGCAAGATCGGTCGTGGATCCAGTCAGCAAAAGCAAAGACCCAACCAAATTACAATCGAGCATTTAAAGACCTGGAAAGCAATCGACATAGTAAACAGTAAATAAATTTGTGGATGCTCATTTATCATAATAATTGTTCGAAATGTGTGCGTGTGCGTGCGTGCGGTGCGTGTATACAGAGATCAGGTTAGGTTGCACCAAACGATTGCAAATGTGTTTCAATGTGTTAAAGTAAATGCTGAAAGTGGCTGCCATTTACTTCCTGACAATATGCTAATCTTTGGTAGAATGTAGAAATGACTTTACGATTCGTTTCAAAAGGTATCAAAGCCATTTCATCCCTTATTCGCTGTATCAATTCGTGAATGGTTTTAGGTTTTGTTCTGTAAACCTTACTCTTCAGATATCCCCATAGATAATAATCAAGAGGAGTTAGATCTGGTGACCGAGGTGGCCAATCCTCTCCTCCCTCATTTCCGTTCCTTCTTCCTATCCACCGTAGCGGAAAAGTCTCATTTAAAATACGACGTGGTCCTGCACCAAAATGAGCAGGAGCTCCATCATGCTGAAACCATATTTCTTGGAAATTATTTGGAAAAGTATTCTGTATGGCTGGAATTATTTGATCAACAAGTAATCTCTCATACCTTTGAGCGTTCAAATATTCTTCAAAAAAAAACGGCCCTATTAAATAGCCATCTATTATTCCGCACCATACATTTATTTTTTGTGGATGTTGTGTGTGAGTTTCCCGCACCCAATTCGGATTCTCATCTGACCAGAAACGAAAATTTTGATTATTAACTTCTCCCGTTAAGGTAAAAGTTGCCTCGTCTGTGAAAACAATTTGATAAGGGAAGATGGGCCGGACATCTATTAGTGCCATCATTCTTTCACAGAAATGTATACGACGCTCCTCATCTCCGTTTTGCAATTCTTGAACGTATTGCAATTTATATGGATGGAACTTGTTCTTCTTTAAAATTCTCCAAACCGACATGGGAGCAATATCGTGAGTTTGAGCGACTCTCTGAACACTAGAATTGGGATCTTCAATAAATGTCTGCAGAACATCAAGTTGTTTTTCTTCGTTGGTTGCAGACAATGGTCTTCCTGACTTAGAGTGATTTCTTACGCTACCAGTTTGTCTAAAACGTTCTATTGTTTTTAACACAGTGGACTTATTAATTCGACGGTTCGGATACGTGTCATTAAATAATCGAACGACATCAGAGAACGATCTTTCGTTATCACCCCATCCACGCATCATGAGGATAGTGATTCTTTCACGTTCCGACAAGTCGCCAGCCATTTTTAAAACGTTTAATTTTAATTAATCGTACGTTGTATTTGGACGATAACAATTAATTTCTGCTTGCTCAAAGCTGAAGTTAGAAGGTGCTCGTTCTTTGATAGCTTTATACATTCTTAGTTGAATTTTAAATGCGAGTTAGACTGCATGTAGTGCGTCACATAGCGGTAAATGAAGGAACTAACGAGACGTTTCATACACGTTTTATGGAGCAATTTTTTGGCAATTTGACTTCAGCGAAATATGAGGATATGTTGAGGAATCGATCTTGCCTTAGTTAGCTGGATCACACACACAACAGATGCAAATCCGAGCGAGTAACCTCCATGTAGTACACCTTGGATAATGTTAATACCAGCGCTACTCTATCATTCAACCCTCATAACTCGCAAAGTACTTAATAAAAATGAACATTATTATAGTGTTTTGGAAAGCTCTTGAATTAAGCTATAAGAATATGCAATCAAATGTAGGGGGTGTCATTTAAAAAAGTCAATGTGATCTTGACCTGACCTTGACGACGCCATCCAAGGTCAAACTGATAGAATCAGTATATAGATCTTCTTAAACCCTACAACTTTTGTTGGAAACACTTTTCTGTAAAACGTATATTTTCCGAGATATTTAGGGGTTTCCACACTTTTGGTAGACCCTGTATATATATATATATATATATATATATATATATAGTATTATTGAAAGAAATATTAATAAACATTGTATATAAATTAAATCATATTGTCCTTATGTATCCAAGAGTTGTGCGAATTGTCAAATCCTAGCCATTTCACGTAAACCTCGTCACCTCTCCTGCGCAGTATTTTCTCCACGAGATACACGTCGGGATAATTCGCGCGATGCAACTCGTGCTCGTAGAACGCTCCAGCGATAGATTTTTTGCGATAATCCTCGAGTAGATAACTCACGGGATTAGTATGCTGCACTTTTACAATTTTAAACACCTCGGTTGTCCAATTTGGCGTGTAACCTTTCTCGAAAACTGTCTTGTACTTGCTAACGCGTACCGAGTCACCTACTTTGAATTTCGCCGGACCCGCGATATTTACACGGTTGTATACAGTAGCCAAGAGTCTCTTGGCGACCGCGGGGGTAACGTCGACGGGTCGCATACCGATCGTTCGATGCTTGCGCGCGTTGTAATCCGATACGAGTCCCGGCAACGCGTTAATCCACTTGTAAGATCCGTTCAGCGTAAACATCTTCCACATGTCGTCTTTTAGCGTGCGATTGAATCGCTCGACGATCGATGCCTTCAATACCGAATACGTAGAATAATGATTTATGCCATGTTTTCGCATGAGCCGTTGCACGTCGGCGTTATAAAATTCC
Organism: Camponotus floridanus; assembly: GCF_003227725.1. Lineage (NCBI taxonomy): Eukaryota > Metazoa > Arthropoda > Insecta > Hymenoptera > Formicidae > Camponotus > Camponotus floridanus. The sequence continues at coordinate 29,656 of NW_020229627.1, forward strand.
TTCCCCATGTCGGTCTGTATGTTTTTCGGACACCTCTCGCTATCTCGAATTATCTCGGCGATAGCGTCAGCTGTCTCGCTTCCGCCTTTACTCTTGAGCGGTACGGCCCACGCGTGCTTGCTCAACGCATCGATGACTGTGAGTATGTAGTTGTAACCTCTGTTGAAACGAGAGTACGGACGCATCTCGACAATGTCGGCTTGCCACAGATCATCGTATCCCCGCACTATTACGTGTCTTCGGGGGAAATTTTTTCTCGCCGGTGCGTGCAGTTCGTTCACCAACTGCCGTTTCTCTAAACTATGTTGTTTCTTCGCTTCCCCGGTTATTCCCGATCGTCGGCCCATCGTTGTTTCGATTCGTCGATCGAATTAGCCGTTCAATAGTCGTTCGTAGCTGTTGCTGACCGTTCGATTGCTGTTTATAGCCGTTCAATAGTCGTTCGTAGCTGTTGCTGACCCGTTCGATTGTCGTTTATAGCCGTTCAATAGCCGTTCGTAGCCGTTTAATAGCCGTTCAATAGCCGTTCGTAGTTGTTGCTGACCCGTTCGATTGCCGTTTATAGCCGTTCAATAGCCGTTCAATAGCCGTTCCTTAGCCGTTCACTGCCGTTCGATTACCGTTCAATAGCCGTTCGTAGCCGTTCAATAGCCGTTCACTGCCGTTCTTGATCCCTTGTTGTCGCGATTGACCCTGTTGATAGTCGTTTTTAAGCAGTCCGTAGCCTCGTTCGCAATCGTTTCTGACCCGTTCATAGCCTCGTTGACAATCGTTTTTGACTCGTTCGTAGCCGTTGTGGACTTGTATGCCGCCTCGTATGTAACCGTTCCTGACGTGTTCATAGCCTTGTTCGCAGCCGTCCTTGAGATGCTCGTAGCCTCGTTCGCAGTTGTTCTTGAATCATTCGTAGCCTCGTTCGAGACCGTTTCCTCTTCGATCACTGCCACTCATTATAGCTCGATAATCGTCGGATAATCGTTCGTAGCCGTTCGGTAAACCTTTCTAGATGTTTAATAATTGTACAATAGCCGCTCCTAAGCTGTTCACTACAGCACATTACAGGTTGATAGCCGTTTCTGAATTAGCGTTAATCGTACGACGAAGCTCGTTTATCGCAGCCTGCAAAGCTCGCAGGTCCTTCTCGAACGCAGTCAGCTTCTCGTCTGATTCTTTCCGTTGATTTTTCAACGTTTTAACGCATTCTTCCACGTACAGTTTGTTGACCGCATCGGTATCAGCCTCAGGTTGCGCTACACGGCGAATCTTGCGCGACCTCGCGTCATAGTCCGTCGCGACGCGACACAGAGCGTTTTGACGCAAGTAACTCGTCACCAATTTACCCCAATGATCGCTCGTGCTGATTTCTTCGTTTCTGCGTTCGAATAATCCAAATTTGTTGATCCAAATTTGTAGGCATTGTTTCTCGATGCGAGTGACGTCGCTCGACTGATTAGTTTCGTCGAGGCGCCGTTTAATTTATAATAATGCCGGCTTCGCGGAGTTCCTCTATGATCGACAAGATCTCGTTGTCGTGAGCGTTGTGGCCAGCTCGACGCGAAGCATCGAGCAATCACAGGCGATCCACTAGCTCGTTGGGATCGTCCCAGTGCACGTAATCGATCTTATTGTCGGTTAGCGTCATCGCACGAGGCGTGAATACTCCCGTTCCCGTTTTTTTCTTTTTCGATTCGAACGACATCAACGGCGCGATTATTTGTTTATACTTGTATCCTTTGTTGCTCTTTAATTGACTTTGCGCATCATATTGACGTTTATGCGCACTCGTCGCCATCAATATGCTCTTATATTTTTGCACATCGTCCTCAGTGTATACGACGTCGTCGGGAATTCTCTTGAAGATCAACTCGTATAATCCCGGTGTACCGATGTATCTCACATTGTCTATGATTATAGTCATCTTTGTCAATGTCGAATCGTTTGTTACCGAGACGTATTCCATTCTCGTCGAAATAGACGCCGTACACGTGATCGATCGCGCTTTTTCTTTCGTCGCCGCTAAGAAGAGCACCCATGTATTTTTGCCCCAGTGATCCCAAGTGCTCTCGTAACACTTCTTGACCTTCCGATGTTTGTAATCTGTTTCGAACGGATGTTTCGAGCGGGTTGCCCGTGGAAAACTTCCGTTTGAAACAGGTTTTTTTGGGATTTTTCGAGAACTTCTTCGATCTCATCGAGTAATTTGGGTATCCTGGATTGTACGGTTCTCGTTGTCCCGGACGGTGTAGAGGTTATCAGCGGTGTAGAGGTTAGCAGCGGTTCATCCAATGTACGCGGCGTCAATAAACGTTTAGCCTTCAATCGTTTCCTCTTTTTCGGTGTCGCATCCTCCTCCTCCTCCTCCTCCTCCTCCTTCTTGTTTTGCTTGATGGGTAATGTTTTAATTATAGCGTCAGCGTTACTCTCCGGCTCGTTTTTCATCGCGATTGCGCTAGAGTTGTCGACGATCTTTTGCAGTGGCTCGATAATAGGTCTAAAATGGGCCGTGACCGCGATATCTTCGTCGATCTTACCGGTCTTCAAAGCGCGATGTTTCTTGCGGATCGATTCGCTCGTTTTCTCAATCTCCCGCGCAATCTTTTCACGCTTGCGAATATTATCGTTTCCAGCCATGTTGACGGAACGTCGAGCGTTTCACCCTTCTCGACGGAATGCCGACAGCGACTAATCGTTTCGAAGTATCGCGAACACGTTAAATCTTTTTCTGTATCGCCCGTTCGTAAGCGCGCTGTCCTTATCAATCACTAGGAATCCATACTTTTGCTGCCAACAAGTACGACATAATTCACTGAAATCCTCGTACGACATGTCGGTATTCACGTGATCGTTGTACACGTGTTTCAAATTTGTACCGTCCTGTTTAAACAAGATCAGCAGGTTCGCGTTGTCGCGTATAAGATGTTTCGGTATTCTCGCGTACGTCTGACAAAGATAGAAGCAGTCGACGTTCGAGTGACGACCCATTGAAAAGTACTCTCTTATCGTATCTTGCTTGTCGCACGCCACGTCATCGAAGATAAAAATCGAGTTTGGACATGCCTCGCTCGGTGGAATGACGTCACTGTTATTCGAGAACGTAAAGTAGCCGATTTCGTCGATCGGCGTCAATAAATTCTCCAGATATCGATTTCGGCTGTTGCAGCGACTTTGAGTACACGTACACGTTCTCGAAACGTACACCGTGTGGACTTTCCAGTAGACTTATCAAAAACGATGGTTTTACCACAATTCGAGGGACCGCAAACAATCGCGCGTATAGTAGTCGGTAACATCGTACCATGTCTGCGCATCTCCGCGTTGTCCCCCATCGAGCGTAATTTGTCGTCGCAATTCGTCACGCGTATCGTCAAAGGCTGTCGTACGAACCGCATGTTTTCTGTTTCGATCCAATTTTGTGAATGATCGCGAGGGGGAGGCCTATTTATAGAGGTGTTGCGACTCGAAACCGCTCAGTATCAAAAATGTTTCTCCTTCTGTCGGACGAGAGAGACATTCTCGGACTTACCGCCAAACAGCTGCAGTATATTCCGAAGATTCTTTTACTGCAAAATTTCGGTGATTACGTCGAACGATTGTGGGACAAGCTTCCTGAATATATAAAGGCTGATCCGGAGGTTCGACAATATCGTTCGTGCATGCGACATTACAACCAGCCGTGGCAGCGAACGCACATTGACGGTCCGCCTCCGTTGATAAAAGATTGCTACGTATGTCAGCGAGAATCGTAAGAGGCAGCGGTCTCTTAAATCGTGCGATAAACGCGCTTCCGATCGAATTTCATATTCCCGGCTATCAGTTTTGCGGCCCAGGCACGCGGTTGCGGAAGCGATTAGCCAGAGGCGATCGAGGTATAAATTTATTGGACGCGGCGTGTCGCGAGCACGATATAGCGTACTCTCGGAGCAACGATCTCACCGAGAGACACGCGGCGGATAAGATACTCGCCGAGAAAGCGCGAAATCGTATCGGTGCGAGAGATTCGACTCTCGCTGAGAGAGCCGCCGCCACAGCTGTCTGGGCGGCGATGAAAGCCAAGACGAAGCTCGGTATGGGCCTGAAGAGGACGAAGACGAAAAAGAAAACTGCGAAGAAACGGATACTTCCGGTAGCGAAATGCGGCGGCGTATTGCCGATTCTACCAATGCTGGGCGCGCTCGGATCCCTGATTGGCGGAGCGGCGGGTGTAGCGAAGGTGGTGAACGACGGAAAAGCCGCGCAACGTCAGATGCAAGAGATGCTACGTCACAATCGCGCCATGGAAGGTCGCGGATTATACCTTGCTCCTTACAAACACGGACGAGGAGTCTCAACGAGAAGAAGAAAAAAAAAACGTCAAAGAGACGTTAAAAATGCCGCAGGGCGCAACTACCAACGTACAATTGCTACAACTGGCGAAACGTATGCGCATTCCGTATTTTAGAGGCGTTTTCATGCGCGACTCTTTACCGATCAGTGGTATTTATCAAAACGAGAACGGCATCGTAAATTTAAATAGCGTCGAAGGACCGGGTACTCATTGGGTAGCGTACGCAAAGAGGGATAATCGCGTCGTATATTTCGACAGTTTCGGCAATCTTCGACCTCCCAAGGAACTTGTGCGATATTTCGGACGAAACGTAACGAAGATACAGTACAATCACACGCCTGTTCAAACTTACGATCAGAGCATCTGTGGACAATTGTGCTTGCAGTTTCTTCGAACGGTCGATGCGTGCGAATTTAAAGACGGATATCGCGCTATTTAACTCACAAGGAAAGGGTCGGAAGTGTCCCCCTCCGATTTTAATGAGCTTTGAATATGTTGTAGTCTAGATCAAAATAGGAGACACGTATTTTTTTATAAGTGCTGAGTCGGCCGTTAAGGGGGTGAAACACCTTCTTGAAAAAAATCGATTTTTTCATTTCTCAGCGGATACCGTCGAAGCGATAAGAGATATAAACAAAAGTTTCAAATAAAAGTTTTATGGTCTTTAATGTACTTCAAAATCATGTAATCAGATTTGTCGAAAATGTCATATTTTTCGAAATCCCCCCCCCTCCCTTTTAATGTTTGAAAATTTTTAAATTTGTCTCATAACAAAACTTATAGCTCATTTAACGACAAATTCAATCATATATAATAAAGTTGTATTCCGAAGTCACATTTTTCAGAAATAAATTAAAAATATCCCTATACACTACTATACGCCCGCTTTATCCGCCTTATGACGCTCGTTATTCACAGCGACAGTCATTTTTCTTCGCAAACTCACAGAGGCAACCATAAATTAGCAATAAATAATTTATGAGAATATATTTTTATAAATTATAGAAATTATATTTATAAATATAATTATAAATTATATAATAATTATAATTATAATATATGTCTATATTATGTGACAATAAATATACATATAATTTATATGGAAAAGTAATGTTTTTAATGCATGAAAAATAAAACTAGTCGGACAAGGAAAATTATTGATCAGATGCCGATGTTAATAGATTCAATTCTATGAATAAACAGATGTCGCATTCGCGAAATGAGTTGGTGCAATATATTATTTTATTAACAACTGCGTGCAGTGGAACACATATTACTATTAAAGCGTCTATCGAATATACGCGAGCGCGATAGTAAATATATTTATATATATAAGAAAATAATTAAAAGGATTATAACTTATAAAGCGAGCGAAAAAATGCGTCGCGATAAGAAAGTCAGCTGCCCGAAGTGCTGATACAGCCAGTATCACACGGCCAAGTCATCAAACAGAGGAAGAAATCACTCTCGAAATAGCGCTGAATTGCAATAAAATGCGAGGAAGTCTTCGGACTTCCTTCGCTTGCATTTTGATCACGCCACTTTAGAAATAACCAATGATTTTATTTGGTCATGCCACCGCGCGATCCTCCTCCGATAATCGTTCAGAACCGGAGGCGTTAAAAGCCACCGCCTAGAAGCGGCGGACAGTCACAAATCAGTTATCAAATAATTAACAAGTGCTCGAGTTAATTAACAAGACTAGCCGTTATCCTGAAAAAACAATTGTGCCCCACGCACACAACAATACAGTATGTATGTACTTTTTCGATTTTTAAAACTTTTATAGTTTTTTGCTTTTACTTACACTTCATTCAAAATTGCGGTTTATCTGTTTTGTTTTAATGTATTTAAATTATAATTAATATTTTATTACTTTATTTAAGTTATGTGATAAAACTGTTCTATTTTTCATGAAACTCGGAAAACGTAACAAATTATTAATACGCATTAAATAATAAAATATTTTTGTTGCTAATAAGTATTTTTTTGCTAATATTTATAAAACAAATATACATAATGTTAATAATTTTTTTAGATAATGTTTAATCCAAGAAATGTAGCAGTACTGCTATACACTGCACTGTATATGACTGGGGAATTCCCAGAAAGTCCTGTTACAACAGATGAAAATGAAACAAAAGACATGATGGAAAATATGCTTCGATCAATGTATGAAGAAGCGTTTGAAGTTTATGAAGAATCATCATTAGATTTTCAAAACGAATTTGATATACCTGAAGTAGAACCTGTAATTGATGAAGAAAGAGAAGAAGACACATATTTTGTAAAAGAAATTGAATGTGTTGCGGATTCTGTACCAATAGAATATAAAAGAAATGCAGTAGAGTTATGGAGAAGTGGAACAAAAAAGTCAAGAACTCTTGCATCTATAAGAAATAGATTTCGGAAAGTCACGTCATTACGTCAATTAAGAAGATGGGAGCAGCAAGTAAATCAAGGTGGCAACAGATTTGATAAACTGAAAGAAATTTCAACATATACGTTAAATAAATTCCATGAAGGTATTGAAAAGGGAATAATTATTCATGACATTGATATTGCTCGATGGGCTCTTCGCGCACAGAAGGAAGTAAATCTACTTGGGTTTACAGCATCATTATCATGGGTAAAAAGGTTTAAGCTTGCACATAATATCGTATCTAGAAAATTACAAAATTTATAACAAAAAAAAATTTAGCGTCAGACAAAGATTTAGAAGCACGAAGCAAGTCATTTATCGAAAATGTTAAATCTTCTATTATACAATATGGAATTGAAAATGTATATAATTCGGACCAAAGTGGATTTCAATTAGAATTTCATTCCGGTCGTTCACTATCACCTATTGGTATTAAAAAAGTAGAGCGCATAGTACAATCCATATCAGCAACTACACATAGTTATACTATACAACCTATTGTTTCAGCTGATGGTAGATTATTATCGCCTCTGTTTATTGTTTTAAAAGAACCTACTGGAACATTTGGTCCAATAGTAAAAGAAACAATGTTTAAAGATAATAATATCTTTGTCATGGCATCAAAATCTGGAAAATTAACATCGCATCATTTTGAGATCTGGATAAAAGAAGTGTTTTTTCCAAATGTTGGACCAAAATCAGTGTTATTATTAGATTCTTGGACTGGTCATTGTCCTGATATAATTCAAAGAAACAAACCAGATTTTATAGACAATATTAATTTGTTAACTATACCAGCTGGAGCAACGGGAAAAATACAACCTTTAGATGTATTCGGTTTTCGTTATGGAAAAATTTTGTTAGACATTTTTCAGATACCATCATGCTTTTAGATCTTGACGTCAAGTTTCATTCAAGAAACAATATTTTAAAATTACAATCATTAACACATAATCAATTTTCATCACCAAGGTTTAAAAATTTATTCAAATATGCATGGTATAAAAGTGGTTATTTAGAAAAGAAACCAGAAGAATTTGATACACCAGTAGATTTTGTTTCAAAACTAATTTAAAACCAACATGTGATATTTGCGGTGAAATTGCTGTAATTTCTTGCGCATGGTGTAAAAAATCCCTTTGTATAAATCATTTCTTTCATGATCATCATCTTTGTAACCGATATCAACCATGAATATTTGTTATTCTTGTATGCAATAATTATGTACGGTATTTTATGTAATATTTCCATATACATATATATAATGACTTCGGAATACAACTTTATTATATATGATTGAATTTGTCGTTAAATGAGCTATAAGTTTTGTTATGAGACAAATTTAAAAATTTTCAAACATTAAAAGGGAGGGGGGGGGATTTCGAAAAATATGACATTTTCGACAAATCTGATTACATGATTTTGAAGTACATTAAAGACCATAAAACTTTTATTTGAAACTTTTGTTTATATCTCTTATCGCTTCGACGGTATCCGCTGAGAAATGAAAAAATCGATTTTTTTCAAGAAGGTGTTTCACCCCCTTAACGGCCGACTCAGCACTTATAAAAAAATACGTGTCTCCTATTTTGATCTAGACTACAACATATTCAAAGCTCATTAAAATCGGAGGGGGACACTTCCGACCCTTTCCTTGTCAGTATTAGTTCAACAGTTTTGTCGACATGTCTATGACATTCACGTTGACTGGGAAGAGTAGCGTTCTCGCGGCAAATTTCTTTCCCACTGTAGACTTGAGCGACGATGAATACGAACTCGGTCTAACGGATTTTGAGACTTATCACACGATACCGAACGTGAATTCCTCGAATAATAAATTTTACTTTGGCAAAGACGACGCGGAAATTACGATTCCCGAGGGATCGTACGAGTTGCGAGATATACATGAATTTTTGAAACGTGCAATTTCACGGAAACATCACGATAAGAACACATTGACGGCGATGACTACGAAGATGGCGAATATCCGATGGTGCTCCGCGCTAATTACAATACAATGAGAAGCGAGATCAAATGCGCATACAGATTAAACTTTAGCAACCCGACAAACATTGGATCGCTGCTAGGATTCTCGAATCGTATTCTCGAGCCGGGAAAATGGTACGAATCGAACATGCCGATTAACATTATCAACGTTAATATTATCCGCGTAGAATGTAACGTGACCGCGGGCGCGTACAACAACGGCAAACTCGTTCATACGATACGAATTTTCACCGAGGGTACCGCCGGGATATAAGATATCGGAAACGCCGGCGCAGATCATTTACCTTCCGATCATCGCGCGGAGCATTACGGATTTAACGTTACGCGTTGTCGACCAGAACGGACGATTGCTCGATTTTCGAGGAGAAGAGATCACCGTAAGATTGCACGTACGACGGCTGCGGCGATAACGTACGTACGTATGCGACGTATGAGATGCTCGTGTTGAACGGATCGAAAGACGCGAGAGATAACGCAATCTTTACGAAATCAGAGATACCAACAACATCAACGTCGACATTCACTAATATCCAATCATCCGAGAAAAAGAAACTCAGCGCATCGAACGTTGCGTTTTTGCAATCTTTGGGATTCGCGGTGCGAAACAGCTGAACGATGACCGACATTCTCAACATCGGTGACGAACCTATCTTTGACGATCGTATCGTCAAGATCGAGACTCACACGTACAACCCGTTCGCCAATACAACGTTCGGACACAATGACGAGATAAGAATACCCATACAACAACAGGATCTGTATACGCTGCCGCATGAGAGTTTCCTATACATCGAGGGACGACTAACGAAAACAAACCACAGCTGAAGGAGAAAATGATGTGATATGGGAAATAATTGCGTCGCATTCATGTTCGACGAGATTCGATACGAACTCGACGGCGTTGAGATTGATCGCAATAGAAACGTAGGAATAACTACTACGCTCAAAAACTATGTAACGGTATCATCCGATAGAGACACGATTTTGAAAAATGCTGGCTGGGAGCCGTTTACCTACACGAATGGACATTTCAATTTTTGCGTACCGCTCTACATGTTGCTGGGATTTTGCGAGGATTACAGACGCGTGGTGATTAACGCTCGTCACGAATTGATCTTGATACGATCGCGCAACGACAACAATTGTCTGCATGGAAATTCGGCGCAGGAGCCTGTGATCGACATATTCAAGATACAATGGCGAATGCCTCACGTGCTGTTGAGCGAAATCAAAAAGTTGTCGATGCTGCGTGCTCTGGAAAGCGGACGATATCTCAGCATGGCTTTTCGCTCGTGGGATCTGTACGAGTATCCGCTATTGCAGCTTACAACCAAGCATTCGTGGGCCATTAAGACTGCGACTCAGCTGGAGAAACCACGATACGTTATCTTCGCTCTGCAGACAGGTCGGAAGAATGTCATGTCTAAGGATACGAGTCGATTCGACCACTGCAAATTGATCAACGTTAAACTTTATCTGAATTCGGAATATTATCCGTACGACGATATGAATCTGGATTTAGATAAAAACAGATATTCCATTCTGTATGATACGTACACACGCTTCTGCAAGAATTATTACGGATACGAGTATCTCGAGCCGAGTCTCAACGTCCTGAAGTTTCTACAACACGGTCCGTTCGTGATTATCGATTGTTCTCGACAAAACGAATCGGTCAAGAGCGCAACCGTGGATGTGAGATTGGAATTCGAGTGTAAGGAGAACGTGCCGCCGAATACCACTGCGTACTGTCTCATCATACACGATCGCGTGATCCAGTACAATCCGTTGACCAACGTTGTACGCAAAATCACCTAGGCGATAACATCGACAGAGAGAGGGGGAAGAGGAGCATGATATAAATCAAAGTCTTGCGAGATGGTTTTAGAGTTTTGTCGTTCCTCTCGACTGGCGTATCGAAGAGAGAGAGATCTCGTCATGTCCGTACCAACGTTTGTGGATCTGCAAGGATTTATCGTTGGGAAAAATTTTGTCGTGAAGGAAGCGGCAGTCTTGAGAAAGGGATACGTTCTATCGCATTACTTTTTCGCAAGTCCCGTACCGTGGCACACGCTTACAAAATCTGAGCGATGTCAAGTCTCATGGCTGATTAGAAATCATCACGGATTACAATGGGAAGACGGAAACGTTCCGTATGGTTGGCTCAGCGTGCGATTACAACAGCTGTCGTTGGTACGATACATGAAGAAGAAGAAGAAGAAGAATCGTCTGTCGTGTACGTCAAAGGACTTGAAAAGCGAAAATGGCTGGCCGATATACTAGACGATGCGGGGAACGGCTATATTATTGAAACCTTGGATGCGGATTACGAAGATATCGATGCTCTAAATAAATTAGACGATACGAATAGTATGCGATGCGGAAAACATGTTAAGAATTGCGCATTACAAAATGTATTCAAAATATTTAATTGGTGGTCGCGACGCCAGAAAGAATTGCGAGAAAATAAAATATGTAAACATTAATATGCGTTATCTCTCTTATTTCCCCACCTAATCCTTTGCATGCGTTTCTAAGAATTTTTTGTTCGAGCGCCGCCTCCCTTTATCCTAAATTCCAATGCGTTAGAAGCATTGATCCCCCACCACTACATTATACTTTTGGTAGATGAGCGTCGGGTATAACCGATTAATTCCTGTAATTCGACCAGTGTCGCGTTAACCGCTCGTGGATTCACTTTTCATAACCTCCCAGAGAAATGTACTACGTTGAAAGAAGCAGCACGGTATCGGAAGACACGTGAATAATTACGTGCCGAGTCGTGATAAAACTCCATCGTTTGAGAACAAATACGACGAGTAAGTTTCGTTTAACATTTTTTTCTATTTTTCTATTTTTCTATTTTTACAAATTGTATTATTAGTATTACTTAATTTTAATTTTTCCCGTAGCATTCGTCGGAGCGTCGTGCGGTCGTATACTAGGCAGACGATACGCATTGACAGCTACGGAATTCAAATTCTCGAAATCGGTATCAACGTGGGTCCGCCGAGTTACGTGGAGATTGTCATAGGAGATCATCGGGGAAAGGGACTGATATTATCTCTCGAAACGTGGAAGGACTCTGCGAGCAACGTCGCAATACTTCTAAATCTCCTCGAACGACTCTCAACGACATATAATTTTATAAGCGTTGGACCGCTAACAGTGCGAGTTCGTACGATTAACGACGCCAAACTCATAAGTTCGAATCTTCGAACGTATGCCATGATGATGGTCGAATCGACGTTACATCGTATGTTCGATCTCGATGATTGCATAGATGTAACTTTTGATCGATTGAATAAAGTGATCGAGAACAGTCGATGTCAAATTTACGCAATTTCCTCCAAATTTCGCGTCCACTGTAACGGATCTTAAAAGAAGTATCAAATTATACGCGCCGAGTGACGCTTTCAACCAAGCATCAACTCGTCGATTGCGAGCTGGCGGCTTTAGCTTTTAGTCCATATAATATGTAAGACAAAATATATAAAAAACTTGAATAAAGAGTTTTAAGTTTACTAATCG
>NW_020229628.1:0-41050 GCF_003227725.1 Camponotus floridanus
GAATCGGGAAAATGGTACGAATCGAACATGCCGATTAACATTATCAACGTTAATATTATCCGCGTAGAATGTAACGTGACCGCGGGTGCGTACAACAACGGCAAACTCGTTCATACGATACATGAATTTTCACCGAGGATACCGCCGGGATATAAGATATCGAAAACTGCAGCGCAGATCATTTACCTGCCGATCATCGCGCGCATTACGCGGAGCATTACGGATTTAACGTTACGCGTTGTCGACCAAAACGGACGATGCTCGATTTTCGAGGAGAAGAGATCACGTAAGATTGCACGTACGACGGTTGCAGCGATAACGTACGTATGCGACGTATGAGATGCTCGTGTTGAACGGATCGAAAGATGTGAGAGATAATACAATCTTCACGAAATCAGCGACACCAAAACAACAACAACATCAACGTTCGCTAATATCCAATCATTCCGAGAAAAAGAAACTCAACACATCGAACGTTACGTTTTTGCAATCTTTGGGATTCGCGATGCGAAACAGCTGAACGATGACCGACATCCTCAACATCAGTGACGAACCTATCTTTGATGATCGTATCGTCATGATCGAGACTCACACGTACAACCGTTCGCCAATACAACGTTCGGACACAATGACGAGATAAGAATACCCATACAACAACAGGATCTGTATACGCTGCCGCATGAGAGTTTCCTATACATCGAGGGAAAACTAACGAAAAACAAACCACCAGCTGAAGGAGAAAATGAAGTGACACTGGGAAAATAATTTCATCGCATTCATGTTCGATGAGATTCGATACGAACTCGATGGTGTTGAGATTTATCGCAATAGAAACGTAGGAATAACTACTACGCTCAAAAACTATGTAACAGTATCATCCCGGTAGAGACACCGATTTTGAGAAATGCTGGTTGGGAGCCGTATATCTACACGCAAGGACATTTCAATTTTTGCGTACCGCTCTACATGTTGCTAGGATTTTGTGAGGATTACAGACGCGTGGTGATTAAGGCTCGTCACGAATTGATCTTGATACGATCGCGCAACGACAACAATTGTCTGCATGGAAGTTCGGCGCAGGAGTCTGTGATCGACATATTCAAGATACAATGGCGAATGCCTCACACGCTGTTGAGCGAAATCAAAAAGTTATCGATGCTGCGTATTCTGGAAAGCGGACGATATCTCAGCATGGCTTTTCGCTCGTGGAATCTGTACGAGTATCCGCTATTGCAGCTTACAACCAAGCATTCGTGGGCCATTAAGACTGCGACTCAGCTGGAGAAACCACGATACGTTATTTTCGCTCTGCAGACAGGTCGGAAGAATGTCATATCTAAGGATGTGAGTCGATTCGACGACTGCAAATTGATCAACGTGAAACTCTATCTGAATTCGGAATATTATCCGTATGACGATATGAATCTGGATTTAAATAAAAGCAGATATGCCATTCTGTATGATACGTACGCACGCTTCTGCAAGAATTATTACGGACACGAGTATCTCGAGCCGAGTCTCAACGTCATGAAGTTTCTACAACACGATCCGTTCGTGATTATCGATTGTTCTCGACAAAACGAATCGGTCAAGAGCGCGACCGTGGATGTGAGATTAGAATTCGATTGTAAGGAGAACGTGCCGCTGAATACCACTGCGTACTGTCTCATCATACACGATCGCGTGATCCAATACAATCCGTTGACCAACATTGTACACAAAATCACCTAGGCGATAACATCGACACAAGAGAGAAAAGGGGGAAAAGGAGGAGCATGATATAAATCAAAGTCTTGCGAGATGATTTTAGAGTTTTGTCATTCCTCTCGACTGGCGTATCGAAGAGAGAGAGATCTTATCATGTCCGTACCAACGTTTGTGGATCTGCAAGGATTTATCGTTGGGAAAAATTTTGTCGTGAAAGAAGCGGCAGTCTTGAGAAAGGGATACGTTCTATCGCATTACTTTTTCGCAAGTCCCGTACCGTGGAGCGTAATCTGAGCGATGTCAAGTCTCATGGCTGATTAGAAATCATCACGGATTACAATGAGAAGACGGAAACGTTCCGTATGGTTTGGCTCAGCGTGTAATTACAACAGCTGTCATTGGTACGATACACGAAGAAGAAGAAGAAGAATCGTCTGTCGTATACGTTAAAGGACTTGAAAAGCGAAAATGGTTGACCGATATACTAGACGATGCGGGGAATGGCTATATTACTGAAACCTTGGATGCAGATTACGAAGATATTGATGCTTTAAATAAATTAGATATTATTAATAGTATGCGATGTGGAAAACATGTTAAGAATTGTTCATTACAAAATGTATTTAAAATATTTAACTGGTGGTCGCAACGCCAGAAAGAATTGCAAGAAAATAAAACAAATATGTAAACATTAATATGTGTTTTATCTCTTATTTCCCCTCTCCCTAGACCTTTCCTTGCGTTTCTAAGAATATTTTATCTGAGCGTTATTTTACCCTTCTCCTAAAATTCAAAGCGTTAGAAGCATTGATCCCCCCACCACATTATACTTTTGGAAGATGAGCGTCACGTATAACCGGTTAATTCCTGTACGATCAGTCTCGCGTTAACCGCTCGTGGTTCACTTTTCATAACCTTCAAAGAAATGTACTACGTCGAAAGAAGCAGTAGCGGCAGCGACGTCGGAAGACGCGTGAATAATAATTACGTGCCGAGTCGTAACAAAACTTCATCGTTTGAGAACAAATGTAACGAGTAAGTTTCATTTAACTTTTTTCTATTTTTATAATTTTATTATTTAATTTTAATTTTTCTATAGCATTTCGTTGGAGCGTCGTGCGACTCGTATATTAGGTAGACGATACGCATTGACAGCTACGGAATTCAAATTCCTCGAAATGGTATCAACGTGGGTCCACCGAGTTACGTGGAGATTGCCATAGGAGATCATCGAGGAAAGGAACTGATATTATCTCTCGAAACGTGGAAAGGACTCTACGAGCAACGTAGAGCAATATTCAAAATTTATTTCGGAACGACTCTAAAGATGATTACAATTTCATAAGCGTTGGACCGCTAACAGTGAGAGTTCGTACAATTAACGACGTCAAACTCATAAGTCTCGAATCTTCGGATGTACGCATGATGATGGTCGACGTTACATCGTATGTTCGATCTCGATCAATGCATAGATGTAACTTTTGATCGATTAGATAAAATTATCCAAACAGTTGATGTCAAATTTACGCAATTCTGCAATATCACGTCCACTGTAACGGATCCGAAAGAAGTATCATATGTAATACGCGCGAGTGATGTTTTCAACAAGCATCATCTCATCGATTGCGAGCTGGCATCTTTAGCTTTTAATTCTTAATATGTAAGACAAAAATTATATTTGTATACTAAATATATAAGCAGAATAAATAGTTATAAATATATATCATGATGTACTTTCTTTGCGTTTGTCGCGCTCTCCCGTCCCAGCTTCCATGCATAGCTCCTTGCGAGAGAATTATCATGACAGAGCAAACACTAGGAAAGAAAGAAAGAGACAGAAGGAGTGATACGGTGCATGTGAGAGAAGAGATATCACGCAATGAAAATATTTTTGATAATTTAATATAATTTTTTAATAGTTTTCTTATAATTAATAAATGGAGCAATGAAAAGAGAGGGAGAGAAAGGAATTTGGAAAATAAATAAAATTTTTTATATTAATTAATTAATTTTTAATAAAATAAAATAAAATTTGTATTATATACATAGTGTGCAAAAGAATTTAAAATATACAAAATATAAATGTGTATTATATACATAGTGTGCAAAAGAATTTAAAATATACAAAATATAAATGTGTATTATATACATAGTGTGCAAAAGAAATTTTAAAGAATTTAAAATATAAATGTATATTATATAAAGTGTGTAAAAAAAAAGATACTGTAAGAAAAATTTAAAAGAATTTAAAATATAAACGTAAAAGATAATGTACGAACAAAATTTAAAAGAATTTAAAATACGCAATATATACAATTATATAATATATATAATACAATTATAAAAGTATAAAAAAGAATACAAAATATAAATGAATAATATATAATTGAATAATATATAATATAATGAATAATATATAATATGATATAATAGGAGGGCGATGGCAACGACGATATGGTGGTGGGGGTGGTGGTGGTGGTGTCGATGAGAGGCGATGGTGGGGCGGCCGCTGGAAGAGTGGTGACTCTTTTTCTGCACATAAAAAAAAATTTATTAATTATTTGAATAATTTGAAAATAAATACCTACACATGCGACCTACCTTCAATTAATTATCAGCATCCGTATCAGAATCCGAATCAGAATCATAACTGATCATATATTCAAGATAGTTATGCTGATGGATTCCTCGCATCCTTTCGGAACACGCTTCTCGATTTCCGCCTGGCAAACAGCAATCTCGGCAAATGGCTGCCTCTAATTTGTTCCTCTTTCTAATCCGTATATCCCTCTCTCTAATCTTTATATACGATTTTAGATGGGAGGTCGCGATTGGAGAATTTCTTCCGCCAAGTTCACGATTTCTTAAATATTCCACCACCGACATGTTCATTAATTTTTTATTCCGTTGCTCACACACTTTAGTCTTATTCACTTTTTTAATGTTTTTTTTCACAACGTGCATTGTGGACACTTTTTTAATGTTTTTTTTCACAACGTGCATTGTGGACACATATTGCACGGAAATGTCAGATATAATGGATCTCTGCAATTAGAACAGTATCATCCATCCGTTGCATCCAATGTCTCAATTACATGTTTTCGTACGGCATACATCTCTATGGGGTCTACTTGCAGATCAATTATGCAGGACGCACATACTGTTAAAGCGCCGTCAGTCGAATAATAAAAGAATATCGTGCAATACTTTTTTCGTCCGCTTAATGCATTAATTTCTGCGATAGATACTTTTTTTTCTCTGACTAGTGCAGAGTCACTATCCTCACTGCAGTCACTAATACAGTCACTGTCGGACGACAACACGCGATTTTCGTCTTCGTTTTCCATTTTATGTATTATCACACAATATATATATATACAGGGTCTACCAAAAGTGTGGAAACCCCTAAATATCTCGGAAAATATACGTTTTACAGAAAAGTGTTTCCAACAAAAGTTGTAGGGTTTAGGAAGATCTATATACTGATTCTATCAGTTTGACCTTGGATGGCGTCGTCAAGGTCAGGTCAAGGTCACATTGACTTTTTTAAATGACACCCCCTACATTTGATTGCATATTCTTATAGCTTAATTCAAGAGCTTTCCAAAACACTATAATAATGTTCATTTTTATTAAGTACTTTGCGAGTTATGAGGGTTGAATGATAGAGTAGCGCCGGTATTAACATTATCCAAGGTGTACTACATGGAGGTTACTCGCTCGGATTTGCATCTGTTGTGTGTGTGATCCAGCTAACTAAGGCAAGATCGATTCCTCAACATATCCTCATATTTCGCTGAAGTCAAATTGCCAAAAAATTGCTCCATAAAACGTGTATGAAACGTCTCGTTAGTTCCTTCATTTACCGCTATGTGACGCACTACATGCAGTCTAACTCGCATTTAAAATTCAACTAAGAATGTATAAAGCTATCAAAGAACGAGCACCTTCTAACTTCAGCTTTGAGCAAGCAGAAATTAATTGTTATCGTCCAAATACAACGTACGATTAATTAAAATTAAACGTTTTAAAAATGGCTGGCGACTTGTCAGAACGTGAAAGAATCACTATCCTCATGATGCGTGGATGGGGTGATAACGAAAGATCGTTCTCTGATGTCGTTCGATTATTTAATGACACGTATCCGAACCGTCGAATTAATAAGTCCACTGTGTTAAAAACAATAGAACGTTTTAGACAAACTGGTAGCGTAAGAAATCGCTCTAAGTCAGGAAGACCATTGTCTGCAACCAACGAAGAAAAACAACTTGATGTTCTGCAGACATTTATTGAAGATCCCAATTCTAGTGTTCAGAGAGTCGCTCAAACTCACGATATTGCTCCCATGTCGGTTTGGAGAATTTTAAAGAAGAACAAGTTCCATCCATATAAATTGCAATACGTTCAAGAATTGCAAAACGGAGATGAGGAGCGTCGTATACATTTCTGTGAAAGAATGATGGCACTAATAGATGTCCGGCCCATCTTCCCTTATCAAATTGTTTTCACAGACGAGGCAACTTTTACCTTAACGGGAGAAGTTAATAATCAAAATTTTCGTTTCTGGTCAGATGAGAATCCGAATTGGGTGCGGGAAACTCACACACAACATCCACAAAAAATAAATGTATGGTGCGGAATAATAGATGGCTATTTAATAGGGCCGTTTTTTTTTGAAGAATATTTGAACGCTCAAAGGTATGAGAGATTACTTGTTGATCAAATAATTCCAGCCATACAGAATACTTTTCCAAATAATTTCCAAGAAATATGGTTTCAGCATGATGGAGCTCCTGCTCATTTTGGTGCAGGACCACGTCGTATTTTAAATGAGACTTTTCCGCTACGGTGGATAGGAAGAAGGAACGGAAATGAGGGAGGAGAGGATTGGCCACCTCGGTCATCAGATCTAACTCCTCTTGATTATTATCTATGGGGATATCTGAAGAGTAAGGTTTACAGAACAAAACCTAAAACCATTCACGAATTGATACAACGAATAAGGGATGAAATGGCTTTGATACCTTTTGAAACGAATCGTAAAGTCATTTCTACATTCTACCAAAGATTAGCATATTGTCAGGAAGTAAATGGCAGCCACTTTCAGCATTTACTTTAACACATTGAAACACATTTGCAATCGTTTGGTGCAACCTAACCTGATCTCTGTATACACGCACCGCACGCACGCACACGCACACATTTCGAACAATTATTATGATAAATGAGCATCCACAAATTTATTTACTGTTTACTATGTCGATTGCTTTCCAGGTCTTTAAATGCTCGATTGTAATTTGGTTGGGTCTTTGCTTTTGCTGACTGGATCCACGACCGATCTTGCCTTAGTTAGCTGGATCACACACACAACAGATGCAAATCCGAGCGAGTAACCTCCATGTAGTACACCTTGGATAATGTTAATACCGGCGCTACTCTATCATTCAACCCTCATAACTCGCAAAGTACTTAATAAAAATGAACATTAGTATAGTGTTTTGGAAAGCTCTTGAATTAAGCTATAAGAATATGCAATCAAATGTAGGGGGTGTCATTTAAAAAAGTCAATGTGACCTTGACCTGACCTTGACGACGCCATCCAAGGTCAAACTGATAGAATCAGTATATAGATCTTCCTAAACCCTACAACTTTTGTTGGAAACACTTTTCTGTAAAACGTATATTTTCCGAGATATTTAGGGGTTTCCACACTTTTGGTAGACCCTGTATATATATATATATATATATATATATATATATATATATATATATATCACACTTTCTAACAGAACACTATCTTTTCTGACAAAACACTTTCCGAGAGAACACTACTTTTGCTATCGACGTGTCGATGCGTTTTCAAATGACGTATTATGATCTGCTGCGCTTCGATCCTTCTTATATTCGACCAACAAGCTTTCAGAGACTGTTGGGGACACGAAAGAAAATTTTCTTGCAAATGTACCTAGGATCGTAGAAAATGTGCTATTATATTACACAGATTGCTTGAAAAGGTTGGACTGAAATATCTCAAAAATGTAAGTTTATGAAATAAAGTTATAAAAATATGTATAAGGGTAAAAAAGAGTATAAAAGTTTATTATAATATCCCATTTGCAAAAAAAAAAATTTTTTTTGTGTCCCCGATAATCTTTGACAGCTTGTCAGCTTAATCTCTATTGTTTATACGTCGAACGGGAAAAAAACCTGGAATTATCTATATTAGGGGTGTACCTCGAGAGTACAAAGCAGCCGAACATCGGCACTGATATGTAAACGAGGGAGACACCTCCGATTAGTCAATCAAAGCCAATTGTGTCCAATTGTATTGTGTCTAATCGAGTAATCCCCAGACAAAGCAGCCGATCATTAGCGCTATTAAAATTTTTCCTTAAAAAATAAAATAAAATACAATAAAATAAAAGAACAAAAAAAAGGATTAGGCCCAAAATTATTTTCAAAATACAATAAAATACAATAAAATAAAATAAAAGAACAAAAAAAGGATTAGACCCAAAGAAGGATTAGGCCCAAAAAAGGATTAGGCCCAAAATCCTTTTCAAAAGAATACCGCTCTTTTGTTTATGCTTGTCATTCAACGTGAGCCCCCCCCCCCTCGCAACCCCCGCGTGACGTCATACCCCCGCTCCGCTGAGATCCCCTCGCACCTCACCTCCCTGAGAGGACCTGGGTTAGAACCGGCCTTATACATCTACTAGCGCGGTCAAGCGCGCTCGCGTGCGTCACTTCAGAGGTGTGTTCATGCGCGACGCGTTGCCAGCGCGAGTTCGTCGCGACGAGAATGGTATCGTGAACCTGGACGATGCCTCGGGGCCGAGTGCGCATTGGGTGGCGTACGCTAAAAGGGGAAAAGACGCTATCTACTTCGACGCTTTCGGCAATCTTCGGCCTCCTCGAGAACTCGCGCGTTATCTCGGACGCGACACGCGCATCGCGTACAACCGCGACTCTCAGCAGACGTACGATCAGAGCGTCTGCGGACAATTGTGCCTGCGCTTCCTTCGACGAGTCGATTGGGGAGGAGGAAGGAGGAAGCCCTTCTCTAACGGCGATAGCGCGCGTCATCATGTCGCTGATTCTCACGTTGACCGGAAGAAGCAACGTTCTCACGGCGAGTTACTTTCCGCCTCTCGATCTGAGCGACGACGATTACGAGCTCGGCCTGACCAATTTCAAGACCTACAACACGATTCCGAACGTGAATTCCTCGAACAATAAATTTTACTTCGACGACAACGACGAGCGATCCCGATCGGATCCTACGAGCTGCGTGATATAAGCGCCTACCTGAGAGCCGCGATTCTTCGAAGACGGCGACGACCGCCGAGCGTGAGTACTGGAGGTAGAGAGGGCGGCGATGGCGCCAGCGACGGCGACGACGACGAATATCTGTACGACGTCGAGGACGCGGAGGACGAGAGCGGCGGTCGCGTTCTCACGCTACGCGGTAACGACAATACCATGAGAAGCGAAATCAAATGCGCGTACCGAATTAATTTCACCAAACCGAACAATATCGGATCGTTATTAGGTTTCTCCCAGTCTCGCGTATTGCGGCCGAACAAATGGTACGCGTCCGACGAGCCCGTGAGCATTATCGCGGTTAACATGATTCGCGTGGAGTGCAACCTGACGACGGGCTCGTACGTGAACGGGAGATCGGCCCACGCGATACACGAATTCGCGCCGAACGTCCCGCCGGGATATAAAGTGTCGGAGATCCCGAGGCAGATCATTTATCTGCCGGTCATCGCGCGACTCGTGACCGAGGTATCGCTGCGCGTCGTCGATCAGGACGGTCGATTGATCGATTTCCGCGGCGAGGAGATCTCGATTCGATTGCACGTGCGACGCAGACGATAGAGAGCGCGCGGCGAGACGGGAGGACGGGGGAGGGAACGGGGCGATGCTCGTCGTGCGCGAATCTAGCGTCGCGATGTCGCATCGCGGCGGCAGCGGCGGCGACCGCGATCGCGTCGCGGGAACTCGAGTCGCGCGCTCGAGAGAGAGGAGCGTCGGGGGATTGTCCGCCGCCAACCTCGCTTTTCTGCGATCCATGGGTTTCGTCATACCGAGAGCCGCGCGATAGTTCGACGACATGAGGGACATTCTGAGCATCGGCGGGGAACCCGTCTTCGACGATCGCATCATGAAGATCGAGAGTCACACGTACAATCCGTACGCCAACACCACTTTCAGATACAGCGACGAGATATGAATACCCATACAACAGCAGGATCTATACACGCTGCCGTGCGAGAGTTTTCTCTACGTCGAAGGTAGACTGCATGCGAAGAATAATCCGCCGCCCGCGTCGAGCCGCGAATCGGGTAAGCCTGTCTCGGCCTCTAAGGAGCCGTCCGTGTCCTCGACGCCGGCGTGACTTGTGAACAATTGCATCGCCTTTATGTTCGAGGAGATACGTTACGAGCTCGATGGCGTGGAGATCGATCGTAATCTCAACGTCGGAATAACTAGCACGATCAAGAATTATGCCTCGCTGACGGCCGAACGAGGCAAGATCTTGAAGAACGCCGGATGGAATCTCGCGACTGGACCGAGCGGCGTCACGTCGACGGGCGACTTCAACTTCTGCGTTCCTCTCGATACGCTGCTAGGTTTCTGCGAGGATTACAGGCGCGTCATCATCAACGCGCGTCACGAGCTGATTCTGATAAGAGCGCGAAACGACAACAATTGTCTGATATCGCGCGAGGAATTCAAGCCGAGAGTCGAGCTCGCGAAGATACAGTGGCGCGTGCCGCACGTGGTGCTGAATGACGTCAATAAATTATCGCTGTTGCGCACGTTGGACAGCGGCAAATATCTGAGCGCGCCCTTTCGCTCGTGGGATCTCTACGAGTTTCCGCTCCTGCAGAGCACGACCAAACACTCGTGGGCCGTAAAAGCGGCCACGCAGCTCGAGAAACCGCGTTACGTCATCTTCGCGTTGCAGACCGGAAGAACGTCCTGTCGCATCATGAAGATCGAGAGTCACACGTACAATCCGTACGCCAACACCACTTTCAGATACAGCGACGAGATATGAATACCCATACAACAGCAGGATCTATACACGCTGCCGTGCGAGAGTTTTCTCTACGTCGAAGGTAGACTGCATGCGAAGAATAATCCGCCGCCCGCGTCGAGCCGCGAATCGGGTAAGCCTGTCTCGGCCTCTAAGGAGCCGTCCGTGTCCTCGAGGATGCTTCCAGATTCGACGCGTGCAATCTGACCAACGTAAAGTTGTATCTCAATTCCGACTTCTATCCGTACGACGATATGAATTTGGACTTCGATAAGAACAAGATCGCCGTACTGTATGACGCCTATGCGAGATTTCGACGAACGTATTACGGATCCGCGAGCAACGAGACGCTTCTGATTATGAACAAATTTCTATACTGCGGCCCGCTCGTGGTGATAAATTGTTCCCGCCAAAACGAAGCGATTACTGTGGACGTTCGTCTAGAATTCGACTGCAAGGACAACGTTTCTTCTAACCACGGCGTACTGCCTAATTATTCACGATCGCGTGGTGGAGTACAATTCGCTGACGAACGTCGTGCGTAAGATCCTGTAAGACGGCGCGTCGAATGGAGGGAGAGAGGAAACTCGAAATCGCGAAGATATCGGGGAGAGACGCGAATAAACGTCAGTCTCTCGCGACGATGACCGCAACGACGATCACGGGTGATATCGCCCCACCGATCTTCGTCGATCTGCAGGGCTTCGTTATCAACGAGCGATTCGTGACGAAGGAGATGGCGATACTCGCGAACGGCATAGATCTGACGCATCACGTCTTTCGCGCGCCGATGTCATGGAATCTGCTGACGAAGAGCGAGAAGTCGCAGGCCTGTTCGCTGACTCTTAATCACCACGAATTTCACTGGACCGACGGACACATGGAGTATAGGCACGCGAAGCAGATCGTTCGCGACGCGATATATCGAGGGATCGTCGAGGGATCTCGAGTCGAACGCCGCGGTGACGATCTACGTCAAGGGTCGCGAGAAGAAGAAGTGGCTGGCCGACATCGCGGGAGAGGTCGTGCAGCAGCTCGACCTGACGATCGAGACCATCGACGCTGATTACGAGGATATCGGACCCCTTCGAACGCTAGCCGCGACTCGCGTCTATCGCTGCGGCTATCACTCGAAGAATTGCGCCTTGGAAAACGTGTGCAAACTGTACAACTGGTGATTGGAGAGACGCGATAAATTGCGCGAATGTGAACAGACGCGTCGTGCGATGATTCGCGCGCCTCGCGCGTTTTCCGCATCGTAGATTAGTTTTGTGCGTACCCTTATCGACGACTAACTTTTTTATCTCGCGCGCGTCGACTTATCGCCTACCTAAAAAAGTATTATTAATACTTAGAAAGATACTATTAATACTAAGAAAAATAATATTAATATTAAGAAAAAAATAATATTAAAATAATATTAAAATAATATTAAAATAATATTAAAATAATATTAATTAGCGAATAAACGTTAACTCGTATCGCGCGTACGCGGTTAAACGCATTTTCCGGCACTTCCTCCGGAGCAATCGAGAATTTATCGCGCCTCATTAAATTACCTCGTTATATTTCCACATCGCACGATTTTTTCATATCGTCTTAGATTATAGCATTAGCATTAGCATTCGACGGAATCATAACGACTCGGCGATAGCGATATCGCGCGATTTTTTCATACCGCCTTAGATTATCGCATTAGCATTCAACGGAATCATAACGACCCGGCGATAGTAATATCGCAGGTATAAATTAACGCCGAGAAACCGTTTTTTCTCAGAATGAGTCTCGCGATCGCGTTATTGAGTGCATCTGATATTGCAAGTGTTCTCAGTGCGTCCAGTGTTCCTAGTGTGTCCAGTATTCATTCATTCATTCATTTATTCATTCATTCTCGGAGTTATTCTTTCGCGCGAACGACGATGAGCAACAACGATGAAATTTCGAGATTGCGGAGAATGCTCCACGAATGCACGTTCACGCCGTGGATGTGCGTCTGGAAAATAAAGTACATCAGAAATCTCATGGATGCGATCCTTAATATAGCGGTAACGTGGAACGTAAGTACCCGTTCATCATCGTTCTTTATTCTTTCGCTCTCCTTCGAGGAAAAATACGACGTACATTGATCGCGCGACATTTTTCGAGGAGGTGGAGATCCGAGGATTTGTGAACATACGTCGCTGATATTGAATACGACAGACGAGACTGAAGCAACGTCGATTCTTAAACTCGTTATGATGCGACCGGCCGTCCTATAGAAAATGGGAGAAGCGCTCCCCTAATATCTACGCCGACATATTTCGGCTAAGAAGATTATTCGGTATGGAGCCGCTCGTCTCGGATCATAGGTTTAAAACCGAACATTTCTGCGACGACGATTCTCCTGTGGAGATATGGTACGATGACGTGAGGATCGAGGAAACGAGTTCCGTCCGCACGGACGACAGCGGATTTTAACCGAGGTATGGATCTCTTTTCGTATAACGCGCCGTTCTTTCCTTTCGCGTATCTCGATACGAATTATTAATACATGGCTTTACATATTTCAGACGTCTCGTCAATCTCGACGTCGAAGGACAGCGTCGAAGGACGGCGCCGAAGGACGGCGTCGAAGGACAGCACCTTCCCTTCCTCCCGATCTCCGCCCGCATCGCCCCCCCTTCCCTTGCGCGCGTCGTTCGAACACTTCTTAGATTTTTTTGCTAAACTGCCGATCTGAAAACGACAAAAACTTCTTGATTCCATTCGGTTCGTATCGTTCGCTATCATACGACATGTCGGCGCACTCTTTCAGATACACGATCCTCTATATTCATCTCTATATTCATCCATTTTATAGGGTCATTTATGGGTCATTTATGGTTGATTTATGGTTCATTTATAGGTTATTTATAGTTCATTTATGGTTCATTTATGGTTCATTTATGGTTCATTTATAGGTTATTTATGGGCTATTCATAAGTAGCTTCCCAGGTAGCAGAGTGATGAAATCTTAATAACATTTTAGTAATGTCAGTTGAAGAACGCGTCAGTTTGAGTATATAAGTCTTGTTTTGCCGCTCCTTTTTTTTAAATGGTCGTTTCATATGGGTCGTTCTTACAATCGTTCTTACAGTCGTTCTTACAATAAATTTTCCAGTTTAAATGCACATGTTTTTGTAAGACCGTTTATTTTAGATACGTAATTTTTTTTTAAATGGTCGTTTCACATGGGTCGTTCTTACAGTCGTTCTTACAGGTCGTTCTCACAGGTCGTTCTTACAGGTCGTTCTTAGGTCGTTCTCACAGGTCGTTCTTAGATCGTTCTTAGATCGTTCTTAGGTCGTTCTTACAGGTCGTTTTTACAG
Source organism: Camponotus floridanus (assembly GCF_003227725.1). NCBI lineage: Eukaryota > Metazoa > Arthropoda > Insecta > Hymenoptera > Formicidae > Camponotus > Camponotus floridanus. The sequence continues at coordinate 14,104 of NW_020229628.1, forward strand.
GTCATTTTTTACATACCGTTGCGCGTTAAATCATATTCAATCGTATATATGTTTAATAGTCATATATTTTAATCGTATGTATTTTAATCGTATATATATTTAATAGTCGTATATTTTAATCGTATATATTTAATAGTCATATATTTTAATCGCAAATATTTAATAGTCGTATTTTGTAATCGCTATATTTCAATCGCTATATATCACATCCATCGTCGATAGTCCCACAATTATCGAGAGCAAACAGGGAGGAGGACTCGAAGACCCCGCGTCCTCTCAAACATTATATTAGAATATATTAGAATATTATAATATATTAGAATATTATAATATATTAGAACATTATATTAAGCGTTATATTAGAATATTATACATTAAACGTTATATAAGTATACGTAGATCGCGCAAATTTTTTTGTATGAATAAAGAATCATTTTTTGTATGAATAAAGAATCATTTTTGTATGAGTAAAGAATCATTTTTTGTATGAATAAAGAATCATTTAAAAAAAAAAAAAAAAACGTTCGTTCTTTCGATCACCTCTCTAGCGCGTCCGAGAGTATCTTCCCTCCCCTCCTCTTTTTGTACGAATAACGAATCATTTGTTTCTTAAAAAAAAAAAGTTCGTTCTCTCGATTGTCCTTCTCGCGCGTCCGAGCGTATCTCCCCTCCCCTTCCCTCCTCCCTCTCCCTCGTACGACGCTTTCTCGCGTTCTAGAGAACGATATATCGTCGAAGGACTCGCGCGCGCGATAGTTCGCGCTAGTACCTCGCGAAAGCCATGACGCGCGTCGCGTTATCGCTCGCGCTGACGATATCCCTGCTCGCGGTCGTCGCGGCGGCACTGACCTACGATGACGTCGCGGAGGCGTCCCGTTATCTTCGAATCTACGGCTTTCTGGAGAACGAGGAGAATCATCAGCAGTCGTCGCTATTGGACAACGCGACCGCCCTAAGCGAAGCGCTATCATTGTTTCAGGAATACTATGGCCTGCCGGGAAACGGCGTTCTGGCCGTGGAAACGATTCGCGTCATGCGCAGGCCGCGATGCGGCGTCGCGGACATTCACGCTTACAGCCCGTTGACGAGAAAGTGGTCGAGGACGCATCTCACGTGGAACTTCAAATTAGCGAACAGAAATACTCTGCGCACGACTCAGAGCGCGTTCGCTCTGTGATCCGAGCAATCCTCTCTGACGTTCTCGCGCGACCCGTTGCGCCCCGATATACTGATATCCTATCAATCCGGCGCTCACACGTACGAGAACAGCGACAACGGGGGCTCGTGCCCGTCGCCGTTCGCGGGACCGGGATCGGTCGTCGCTCACGCGTTCTTTCCGACGGGAGAGCCCAATCAAGTGACCGAGGTGCACGTCGACGAGACGGAGCCGTGGTACATCACGCTGACCAGGCCCTCGTCGGACAGGCTGTATCTCTTTCAGACGCTGACGCACGAGATCGGCCACACTCTGGGTCCGACTCACAGTATGAGGGAAGATTCGGTCATGTATGCGTACACGCCTTCGGAGGAAAGGCGATATCCGCTCAGGCTGAGCATAGAGGACGTCATAAACGTGCGAAATCTCTACGGATCGAGAGAGACGACGATCCGAGAGAATCCTACGATCGTCGACGCTACTCCGACGACCGCGGCGACGACTACGACGACGACGACGACGACGACGGCCGCGGCGCCGCCGACGGCCGCGAGGACGGTTAAGCCGCCGCTCGCTCCCTCCGATACCGCGGATCTATGCGCCTTGAAGCACGTAGACGGAGCGCTAATCATGAATCGTCGCTTGTACGTCGCGCGTAAACGCAACGTGTGGCCCGTCGATATGAGGGAGAGACGCTACGGAGCGCCCTTCTCGTTCGCCGACTACTTCAAGTTCCTCCCCCGCAATCTCACTCGCGTATCGGCCATGTATCAGAGACCCTCGGGCGATATCGCGATATTCGCCGGCGACTACGTCTACCTCGCCGATTCGAATTTTCATCTTAAAGCGGGATGGCCTAGATCCGTCGAATACGTCGGATTTCCCCGCGACGCTAGGATAAACGCCGCGATAAACACGCACGCCGGGCGCAGCTACGTCATATACAACGACGATAAAATAGCTGAGATAAACGACTGCGCGATGACCGTCGCGAGGCACGGCGCTCTGCGGAATACGTTTTCCGGGATACCATCCGCGATAACGGCTGCCTTCCGCCACGTCGGAAATCTCTATTTTCTGAAGAAACGCGAGTATTACGCGTACAGCGAGTTCATCGACGCGATAATCTCGGTCGGTCCCTTCGATCTTAGTATACTGGGAATAGAATGTCCAGCCGATGGCATTCTGCATTGATTGAGCGAACTCGTCTCCAAGCTGTATCGTCTGGAATACGCGTCCTTCGAAAGACCGCGCAACAACGACGACGATGACGACTAAGATCAGGAAATCCTGAAACCTAACATTAAGATTACATTTAATATGCTGTTCTAAACCGCTGTTCTAAACCGCTTCCGCTGCATTAATTAACGCGCGTCGAGAATAAAGATATCGAGACGATGATCGAGATCGCGTCGTATATAAGGCGCGTCTCGATCGTTGCGCGACATTTCCAACGATACTCGCGATTAACGCGCATATGATTCTAAGCGAGCGTCTCCGACGAATCTCTCTCTTTCCTCGCGACAACCAACGTTAACGACGCCGTGTTTTCCCTCGAAGCCCTATTCGCGAGACCGATCATGTTCGTCGGACTTGGACAGGAGTACCGCAGAGTGTTCGGGGACTCATCCGCAACGCCCGCGACTCCGTCGGCGCCGCCGATGACGGGCCCCTTCGTCGCCCCGCCTAACCGTCGAGACGATTACGCGGCTTCCGCCAAGGACGAGGATATCACTCGCGATCATTCCGACACTCCGCCCGTGATCAAGAAAGCTCGACTGTACATCGAGGACGAGTAAGTATGCGCGACGCTTCGCGAGTTACCTCGCCCGAGCGCTCTCGATCTCCGCCTCGATCGGCTATTTCGTATAATAACGTCGTATTTTTTTTCTCCAATCTCGACAGATGGAATAGAAACTGGCTGTTCAAATGCGAGATCAATTTCGCGAGACATCCGATTCGAATATTAGGAAGACGATATCCGCTGACCAAGACGGCGTACAAGTACATCGACATCGCCGTAGCTGTGAAGCTCTCAAGTCGACATCGTCCTAGGAGACTGCCATGGAAAGGAGATATCTCTGACGCTCGACATGTAGAAGGATCTGCTCGCTCTGCGCAACGATATACTGCCGTATTTCGAAAACGATTTGGACGAGGCTATGGCGCGCCCTCCGACGTCCATAATCATCGGAACCGTGACGCTTCGATTCGACAAGATAAACAATCTGAAGACGCTGCGATTCGAGACGTCGAAGAATCGCATCGCTCTGTCGCACTCCACCGTGAAGGCGCTGTTCGTTCTCTATGCGCTATGCGTCAATCGCATCATCGCGTCGTTGACCGGCATACTCGAGACCGTAGACGCTAAGTTATCGCGTTTTCTAGATATCGCAACGGAGACCGACCACCCCGGCGATATTCCGGAAGCGATTCGTCGACACGAGCACTTCAACGCGAACGATCTGATCGACTGCGAGTTACACGCTCTGCTATTCGGACTCTATCACGATTTGTAAAACGCTACGCGCGACGAATAAATGTCGCGATCTCGAACCGTATACTTACCCGTATAACTGCGCTCGAATGAGGCGAAACGATCGCGAGTACCGATATTATTCTCGACGTATGTATCTACGCATGTAACTTCATGACATAATAAAAAAATTTTACACGTAATTTATTCTCTCTCTCCTCGATTTACGTCACCCTCATCTCTCCTCGATTTGCGACGAATTCCCTCCTCCTCGAAATAAATCTAATATATACATCGTGTTACGTCCAGGCCCGAGGAAGGATGGGCCGAAGGAAGGGCGTAACACTTGTATCCCGAGAACAGGTGCCTTAAGGGCAAATGTCTCGGGTCGAGCGAGCTTGCGGGAGAGCCAAAGATAGGTCAACGACCACAAGGATCAATTTTACTCTATTTTTGGTCCGAATGGCCGCTCGACGGTCCCCTTTTTGGTAAAAGAACTTAATCCTTTTTACCCGGGACGGGCCCAAGTGCGATTCAGGAGCGTGGGTGATGCAGGGGAATTGATTAAGTTAGATTCGAAAGAAATAAAATTAATTAAATTTATTGTACATTATAAAAGAGATAAAAACTTACATAAACATTTTAGTTACGGCTCTAGTACAATATTAAGTGTGATTGTTTGTAAGTGTGTGAGTGCATTAAGCGTGATTGTGTGTGTATGTGTGTGTGTATTAAGCGTGATTGTGTGTGTGTGAGACGGAGGGTTCCACTAGGGAAGCGATTATTATCAATAAAGGAAGATGGGGGAAAGGAACTTAATAAATAAAAGATAAGACTTACTATTTGAAAAACATGGACAAATCGATATCAATTATTGCTGGGCCCTCTTGGCGTTGAGGATGGCGAGATATTAGCGCTAAATTGATTCTGGATATAGTTGTTGAAGAGGGTGGTTGCTGCTGGGCCCCCTTGGTTAAGATTTTTGCACTGACTCGATAAGCAAGTATGTAACCGAACAACTATGTAAGTATATAAGTAACTGAGCAAATACGTGAACTAGCAAGCGAAGAAAGAATGAATGTATGTCCGACTGACTGAATGTGTGTTTTTGAGCGTCGATTTGTCCAAAGTTCGCGCTTATATATCGTTTTGGATTACCCTCTCCCAGCGGGGAATAAGGGAAGTTGACGAATAGAAACCCTCGTTAGATTTCCGTGGTCTCCTTCCTGTCCCTACTTATTTTACACATTTTAAAACAAATGCAACAAATCAGAATTTAATTACATTAGGATTCTCAGTATCGGAAGTGGTGATAATTTATGCTTTGTAAGATGCATCTGTTGGAGATAAGGGGATGACTTTTACTACCCCCTTGATATAAAACGGGTGCTTGTCGCGACATCCGCTCACTCACGTTTTGTAAATAGTTTTTTTTATTTTCTGTAGCTTGTTTGAATTTTGTGAGTTTTTTTAGTGATCAGAAAATATCAAATTCGTCTAACTGATTGCCGCCTTATTTAGCCAGATGCTACTTTTATCAGTCCGTGAATATCTGATTGTTATTCTAGAATATTTACTGAGAATCCTACTTCAATTTAACTATCATTAACGATTTTCGGAAGTCGTGCATATGTGCACCAGATAAGGAAAAGAAAAGAATCGTGAGCTCCTCTGGACGTAACACCCCCGCCGTTAGACAAATGTTGGGGATGTAGGACACAACATTTGCAGATGGAATTATCTCGATTCTTTTCTTGCCATTTATTTTTATAACTTAGTATTTGGGTGGCCTTTCGGAGGCGTGCCTATCACTATTGTATATATGAGCAATTCTTTTACAAACCGAACACCATTCTGACTGACACATTTTTTATTTGGCTGAAACTTTTTTTACGGGTTCTATGTCGAAAAAAAATGATACGTGTTCAAGGAATTTTTTTTTTTTTTTTTTTTTAAATAGAGGGAGTTGAAAGTTTGAGATTTTCGTGATTTTTGCCTTGGAGACTCATTTTCAAAAATTCATAACTCCGGTTCTTTTTAAGCTAGAGAAAACTTTTTTTTTCATTTTGAAGATAAAAGAGTGAATTTTAAGAAAAAAATAGTTTCAAAAAAATTTATAAAAAATTTCATATTGTTATAAACAATTGAAATGTTTAAATCAATTTTTAACCATGGCCCCCAAATTTTAACAATTTCTTAATACAACCATCGTATTCTACGTCAAATTTTCTATAAAAAACATGTATTTTATTAATGGAGAAATTATATTTACTGGTAGAGATAAATTAATTTATCTAGCGCGGCACGTCGTATCAGAGCGTAGGTACCTCTGCACGTCTCATTTTCTAACCCCACATCGTTTTTCTCAGTAACGTTAATGATTATTCAACATTTTCCATTTTGTCAATCGAGTAATAATTATTATTAGCAAACAATACTTTATTAATAATTGAACAAAATAATAACGTGTTAGCATATGAAAAAACATATTTATTTCTATTTTTAAACATTACTCTTATTCATTAATGCCTAATATGTACCTTATTTTTAAATGTACAAAGCTATCTTAATATAAACATCTGAATGTTTATTTAAAGATTTTTACAATTGTTTTTTTATCATCTAATAAAAATTTTTTAGCTTCTAGTATCTGAAGAGAGATTGGAATCATGCAATGAAACTGTAAAGTGCCTTTTATCGTTAGAACTTTTTGAAAACGTGCTGACAACATTTGTTCTTCTTTTTCATACTCATCATTTGTCGAATAGTGACACGTTATATTATGCAAAGCTTCTGTTGCCCAAGTGAATAATTCTTGGGGTGTTCGAATAGGATTATTTATCCTTTGAAGACTAGTTCTAGCAGCAAGTCGTTTTAACGTTCCACCTATTCCATCACATGGTCCCTTGCCCCACATGGGACGTTGGGAAAAAATGCCATTCGGCTGCTATTCCAAAATCTTGTAAATGATGAGTAATGTTTATAAAATTTTTCTTGTTTTTATACTGTGCGCTTGCACCGTCCGAAAAATATATTATTTTATCAACACCTTTCAAATTCGTTTTTATAATTTCAGCTAGTTGTTTTTGAAAGAGATGAACAGCAATAGTGTTATGATGTAAGCATTCAGAAATGGAAACGAAACTTTTGACTTTTACTACTCCTTCATTATCTTTATAATAAATTGAGAATGGATGTATAGTTGCTTGATCATTATTCCAGTGCACACCTTGTACAGAATTTTGTAATACAAATGCATAATTTTCACTAAAATCACATATAACAATACATTCATTTTTCATTATATTTTTTTTCTTATAGTTCAAGAATTCCATTTGTTTTTTAACTAAAAAAGAATGTAGCAGTAATTTTTTCAAGCCATTACTTAAAAGTTGTAAAAATTCATCTACAGTAGATATTAAAGTTTGTAGTGAAGTTCTGTCTATTGTCACCCACTTTTTATACTTAACATTTTCGATGAGTTTGTCATCGAAAGTTTGTTGTAATTCTTCAATAATATTTTCTACACCAGGGCACTTATCACATAATCCCAAAAAACAATTAGCAGATTGAACATCACACATCATACGATCCAAACAATCATGATAATTAGTAATTGGTCTGTTGGAGTCAGCTGTGATACATTTCAAATTCGCCCCATCTATCAAGAGTTTAATATTTTCGTGTATCGGACACACACACACCGAATGAGTGCCACTGGCTCCTGCCAGCACACAGTGTTTTGGTCGCATACTGCTAAACTTTGAAAAACTACACTTCATTTCTGGATAATCTTTTTTAAATAGTTCATACAATTCTTTCAAATTATTTAAAATCAGGCGTTTTTGCATCTGTATTTTGTGTCCATCCACTATCACGGAGACGAAATCTTTTTTCCCGGGCATAATTTGTGTGTTCATCAGACTGATAGAAGTTCATTATGCTATTTGTAACATCTGCTCCTAAAGATGGATGGCTTTTGGGATTTGGATCGCCTAATATTCCTTTATCTTTAGCAATATTTTTTGCAATAGTTATCATATGGCGAGTAGCTGTGGGAAAGTGCACCTGGATTTTCTGATAAGACCAGTGTCTGAAAATAGTCAAAATTTTAACTTTATGAGATCGGTCTGTACTGGTATTGAAACTTTCTTGTAAGGTTCTTAAAATTGTGACATCATCATCATCATCTTCACCAACATCATCTGGACCATCGTCGTTTGCATGAAAAACTTTTTTCTTAATCGCCTCCGTAATTTTTTTAATTTTTTCCTCGGAATAACGTTTTTGAGTTAATTTGCGTTTTTTAATAGGTGATGCTCCCAAGAAACGTAATCCTTCATTTAAACGATCAACTCTGTCATTCAAAAACTTTTCGTTTCCACCTGAAAATCCCGAGGTTCCTTCACTACTCGATTTTACATCAGATTCTTCATTAGATAGTTCTTTTTCATGTTCTTGCTGTAAAGAATAAAAAATTTATATGAGCATCGAAAATTGATTAAAAAGTAAATAGACTCGATAGACTTCATGTCGTACGAGGGTAGTTCGAAAAGTTCTCGGCCTGGCAAAGAAAACACATGATTTCCAGCAAAAATCTTTTTTATTTTTCAACATAGTCCCCTTTCAACTCAATACATTTAGACCAACGATGTTCTAATTTTTTTATACCCTCAGTATAATACGATTTGCTTAAGCCTCCAAAATAAGCATCCGTCTCAGCGATGACCTCCGCATTTGACGTGAATTTTTTTCCAGCAAGCCATTTTTTCATATTCGGAAACAAAAAGAAGTCACTGGGAGCTAAATCTGGCGAGTACGGTGCGTGTGGTAACAATTCGAAACGCAATTCATGGAGTCCAAGCACTCTTGAGAAATGTTCGTTCGAATGCGTTTCTGATCGACCGTTAACAAACGCGGCACCCATCGCGCTGAGAGCTTTCTCATATGCAAATGTTCATGTAAGATATTGTGAACACGATCTATTGAGATGTTTGCAATGTTAGAAAGCTCACGCACTTTTACTCGTCGATCATTTAACACGCTATCGTGGATTTTTTGAATGATTTCCTCGTGGCGGTTTTCGGGCGACTCGAACGTTCATCGTCAAAGATGGATGAACGGCCACGTTTAAATTCAGCAGCCCATTTCTTCACTGTTGAAAATGATGGAGAAGAGTCTCCCAAAGTGGAATCCAGCTCGTTTTTTATTTCTGTTGCCGTTAATCCTTTTAAAACGAAATATTTTATGACTGCGCGATATTCAATTTTATCCATTTTTGGAGAAGTATCAAATCTTGTCTGCTTTATTCGAGCACAGTAAACAAACTAGCAAACGAATCTGTCTGAAACTGTGCGGTACGCCCTCTGAGGGATTAAACTTGAGAAAAATCATAGCCATTTGATATTCTTAGCGACATTTCTATATTAGGCCGAGAACTTTTCGAACTACCCTTGTATAATTAATACCATTTCAACTGCATCTGTATCTTTATTTTCGTTTATACTTTTTGAGATGCGCAGACGACAGGAATCGCAAATTGTTTGTTTTAATGCCTCAGCAGTTATTGGTACATTAAGTTGACGTAGTTGATCTTTGGTAACTTTTCGCAATCGCAGCGCTTTACTTGAGTGACCACTCAAATCAAAAGGATTGAAACATCTGTCGGTGCGAACGTTCGTGCCTATTATTTTTTTTGCCACTCTTTTAGGCATCGTGTTGGTATTCAACATTTTCCAATTATTCGTGTGTATGTATGCGCGCGCGCGCGCGTGTGTGTGTGGTCAGTCAAAACAATCGAGATGACTCGTCAGTGCCTTGCTAACAGCGCCATTTTAGGGTCTATTTCTTAATTATATTGCCTGTTCCCTAAAATACTGAGACACATTATGCTATAAATATTAACTGATTAGTGTTAAAAAAAATTAATGCTAATTATCTACGTAGTTTGTTAACAGTTGAACTATTACATTTTCTTCACCTGTCTTTCGCATGATCTGTCTGGACACTTCAAAGATAGTTTCGTAACCTATAGATTTAGACACGTAAGTCCAGATGAGCCAACAAATCCCAAGAGAGTTACAAAAGTTTTCATCAACTACCAGACAGAGATCAGAAAAACACTCGCGCGGGTAGTAAAATTATTAATAAACCAATTCTAATACCACAGATTTCGAATCAAACTTTCGACGCTTTAAGAGAGAAAAAAGATGCTAATAATGTACGAGATTTACTGGCAGTGGCGGGCGACAGGGCGACCAGTGTATCTTGAGCTCTTGTCGCCATCTGAAGTTTATTGGTGACCAAAATCCGCCAAATTCGAAAGTGGAAACCGATAGTGAAACGACAAATCCTTATTTAAGTAAATCGACTCTTCAAAATTTTAGTGCTTTACAAGTACTTTTATTTATTTTAGATATTTTTTAGCGTTAATGATTGTAGTTTAATCTATTATTTATAATTATATGTATATATACAATTAAGTAGGAGATTATTAACTACTGATAAATAACGTTTTTAAGAAAAATTTTATTAAAATCGTAATTAATTGTTTTTTCATTTGCTAACATGTTATTATTTTGTTTACTTAATAATAAAGTCCTGTTTGCTAATAATAATTTGTAATCGATTGACAAAATAGACTAATAGTTGAATAATCATTAATGTTATTGAGAAAAACGATGTGGGGTTAGAAAAAGAGGCGTGCAGAGGTACCCGCGCGCCGATACGACGTGCCGCGCTAGATAAATTAATTTATCTCTACCAGTAAACATAATTTCTCCATTAATAAAATATACGTTTTTTATAGAAAATTTGACGTAGAATACGATGGTTGTATTAAGAAATCGTTAAAATTTGGGGGCCATGGTTAAAAATTGATTTAAACATTTCAATTGTTTATGCATATTTGTTATGTATATTTAACAATATGAAATTTTTTATAAATTTTTTTGGAAATATTTTTTTCTCAAAATTCACTCTTTTATCTTCAAAATGGAAAAAAAAGTTTTTTCTAGCTTAAAAAGAACTGGAGTTATGAATTTTTGAAAATGAGTCTCCAAGGCAAAAATCACGAAAATCTTAAACTTTTAATCCTCTCTATTAAAAAAAAAAAAAAAAAAAAAAAAAAATTCCTCGAACACGTATCTTTTTTTTTTCGATATAGAACCCGTAGAAAAAGTTTCAGCCAAATAAAAAATGTGTCGGTCAGATTTTGCCTCAATTCGTCCGGTTTGTAAAAGAATTACCCATATGTGTATTTATGTTATTAATACGCTATTTTTCCTATTATTAAGATTGTTGAACTATCGATTTCTTATAATGCGAACGTGGAACTTCATTTCGTTATTACTATTAATACTTTTGTCATTAGCAAAAAAAGAAAAGAATTTTCCTTTTCTTTTCTTATAACTTTAACTAACCTTTCTTATAACTTTTCTTACTTAACTTTTCTTACTATTTCTTTCTTAACTAACCTTTTCTTATAACTTTAACTTACCTGATCATCAGTAGCGAGACAATGCCAGGCGCTCGGGCCGAGTTTGATGTAGGGGTTTGTTTTTTTTTTCTTCTAACCATATGATGGTCACAGGGCGTCCCCATTCTTTGACTAAGTACGTCATGTCGACATGTAGATATTCTTCCAGGCAGTATAGGCATGCCCATGCGGGGCTGACTCATAAGATTATGCTACATATCGTGCAAGTTGTTTGATGTTCGGCTGAGATTTAATGGATCAAATTATGCAGTGGTACTAACATGTACTGTTGTCTGTAGTTCGATAGTATTGCCACAAAGCATTCCTTGATGTCTTGAAAACGTCGTCTCTTGTTATGGTGACGCACTAGAGTTCAATTAGGTTGCGATAGTCATTGTGATTCGCTCTTTGTCCATCAAGGAATTGCATTTTGAAAGGCCTCGCGAAGAGAGGGAAAAAAAGGAAGAAGGGGAAGGGGGTAATAACCAGCTTTTCTGATGATCAAGCGATATTCATTAATGAGAGAAAAAGCGGTTCCACTTTCGCGCTCCTTAGAGTGCTAAAAGGAATATCAGTCTTATGTAAAATTATGATAAATCAATGATAACTCTATAACTAAGATTCCTATAAAATGTTTATAATTTTTGTATAACATGTTTTTATGTATTTGTATATGTATACAATCATTCTCTTCTCTTTTGAATATGAATATTCTACTTGAGTAAATATATGATTTTATGTAATTTAATTTTTTCGTTATTTAAGTTTTTTTTTTAAGAATGATTATATAGGGTATACGTAAGATAATAATTAATATAGAGTATACATAACATAATACTTAACATAGAGTATATACGTAAGATAATAACTAATAATATGGAATACTTAATAATGTATGGAATGTGTTCCATCGTTTTTTATACGGTTGGAATTACATTTACAGCTACACTAGTACTAAGTTGAGCGTGACCTAATAAAATAAGTGCGTCGCGAAGAGAATATGAAGTGGTCGGAGGTATGCCTTCTACGTTTAATTTAACCAGTGCCGTCCCTTCATTGAGGGGGCGGACTATATGGATCCATCCTTTTCGTCCTTCGAGAAGTAGTCGGCAGAGATCCTTGGTTTCTTTTGGCCAGGTTTGGATGTTCTGGACAGGACCGGTGTGGGCTAAACCACAGGTTATAGTTTGCCAGGATAACTTCTTGAATCTGTCCTCCAGAAGGTAGACATCGCACATACGCCGCCAGATTGATCGGCCCCAGTCCCCTAGGTTGATTTTGATCATCCAGTTCGTCCTATTAATTCTTTTTATAATGCCCCGCCGCCAGATTTTACAATCCTTTATTGCGACGGCCATGTTTTCTTTGAAATCTTCGGACCAGATGTGTAGATAGGTGGCTTTCCTGACCATTAGGGCCACTCTAATGGTCAGGAAAGCCACCTATCTACACATCTGGTTCGAAGATTTCAAAGAAAACATGGCCATCGCAATAAAGGATTGTAAAATCTGGCGGCGGGGCATTATAAAAAGAATTAATAGGACGAACTGGATGGTCAAAATCAATCTAGGGGACTGGGGCCGATCAATCTGGCGGCGTATGTGCGATGTCTATCTACACATCCTGAATTCTAATTCTTCCTCTAATTCTTTTAAATCTTTCTCGCCGTTTCTCAGTTCAACGCAGAAGAGGAGCGGTGACTTCACCTTGACTATTGTTACGTCCAAGCATCCTCGTGTTAAGAAATTTGTTTTGATGCTTTTGATCTCCATTTTTCTTTATTCTGTGGAGTGGTTAAAATTGCTTATGATAATAGAGTTTGATTTTTTTTTCTTTATTGGCTTTTCGGTGGCTTGATGTGTGAAATTCGTAAGCGATTAGGATGTACTGTTCGATTATTTTTCTTTATCTTAATTTTTACATTATTTTTGTTAAGAATTTCTAAAACCTCGTGAGGTCCGGTATATTGGTCCCCGAATTTACCAGGTTTAGGACATTTTAATAAAAATACTTGGTCTCCAGACTTAAATATCTGCGGATTTATTTTCTTATCGTAATGATTTTTTGATTTAGTTTTTGCTTGAATAACATTATCGCGAGCATTTCCTTGAATAGTGTGAAGTTGTGTGACGAGATTTATTGAGTATTCATCGTAGCTTGCTAGTTTATCTTCTGAAGTAAGAGGTTCGTTGGATGGAATTCTTGCTATTTTACCAAAAACTAATTCGTATGGAGTATGCTTAGTTGCTTCATGTACGCTAGTATTGTAATTAAACATTGCAAGACCAACCCATCGGTCCCACTGTTTTTGTTCGTTCGCATATTGTTTTAAATATTCTCTTAATGCATGATGAGATCTCTCTAAAGATCCGTTTGATTAAGGATGGAAAGCTGTTGTTCGAAACTTGCGAATTTTAAATAAAGTTTTTTAAATAAAGTTTAGCAATTTTTTTTCAGTAATTCGCTAATAAAATTTCGTTCTTGATGATCTGTTAATATCGCCTTTGGTGCTCCGAGCACGCAAATGAATCGATCTACGAAAGCTTCTGCGATGGTCTCGGAAGTCTGATTTGGTAGCGGTATTCCCATACAATATTTTGTTAATTGATCTTGTAGCGTTAAAATATATTCGTTGCCTCTCTCGGTTTTCGATAATGGTCCTACGATATCCATAGCGACCTTGTCGAAAGAAGATCCTGGTGTGTCTGTAATTATCATAGGCTGTTTAGTTTTGACTCGAACGAGTTTTTTGAGTTGACATTGTAAACATTGCTGGATGTATCTTTGAACGTCGGCTTTCAAGTTCTCCCAATAATAGTTATGTTTTATTCTGTTGTAAGTCTTTGTAACGCCACGGTGTCCTCCTGTGGGTAGGCAGTGCATCTCTCCAATAATGACAGTTCGTAAATCTTTAGGTGGATATTTGACTAATCCATTACATATAATCAATTTAACGGGTATATTAACGAATGTTGACAGAAGTCGTGATTTAATATTATTCCATGGTACGTTATTAATTGTTTCCGTTTTTGCAATACTAATTGTTTATAATTTTAGATCTTGAATGATGTCGCGTAGATAATTTACGGTGATTGATATTTTGTTTAAAGTCATTGTAGGACCCTCCTGTTGTCCTTCTATAATAGGCAGAGCTATGTGGTAGTAGTTTTTATATTTTATGGCTTTAGGTTTGCCTAGAATAAGGGACCCAAGATTTGGAAGACTGTTCCGCTCGAAGAGTTTTTGTGAGCCTGAATCTAAAGGTTTTCCGTTGGTGTCAACAAAATACATTACGTTATCTTTTCGTAAAAATAATAATTCGCGACTTTCTATGACATTACTTTTGTTTTCAATAGATTTCGTTCTTGCTTTCCGTAAATTTAGGTTGACAATTTCTTCTTCGTCTTCTTCTTTATCTTCGTTTTTATCTGGTGGGTTTGTTCGTCTTTCGATATCTGGAAAATTTTTATTTTGTTCCCTTTGATTTACAGTTTGGCTTCGGGTTTGTATTCGATCTTATTTGGGTGGTGGTGGTTCGTTTTCTTCGACAGATGGTGTGGCATTAGTATGGTCATAAAACGGTTCGTCTGTTTCAGTGTCTGAAAGGTATAAATGAAAATCGTCGTCTTCGCTTTCTCCCTCGTCGTCGGATTCTTCTAACATCCTAGAAATTTTTTCTGCATCTTGCGAATTATTAGGATTCAGTGGTTTATATTTTATGATATTACATTTTGTTTCCATGATATTTACAGGGTTCCGTGATAGTGCATCTGCATTTACGTTAGTTTTTCCGGCTTTGTATACAACATCATAATCGTACTCTGATAGTTTCAGTCTCCAGCGTAGTATTCGCATGTTTGCGTCTTATGCATTCTTGAACCACGTTAAAGGTTTATGGTCAGTAACTAAAGTAAATTTTCTTCCGTATAAGTATGATCTGAAATGTTTTACGCAATAAACTATGGCTAGGGCTTCTTTTTCATAAGTGTCATATTTTACTTCATTATCTGTTAGAGTGCGTGAGGCGTATGCGATCGCTCGGTCTCTGTTTATTTCTTCTTGTGATAGGATTCCGCCTATGGCTATTGCTGAAGCATCTGTAGTCAAAATGAATTGTTTCGAGAAATCAGGATATTGCAATACAGGTTCTTTGCATAATTCTTGTTTCAAGATTTTAAACGATTCTTCTTGTTCGGATGTCCATTCGAAATTTGTGTTGTTTTTTAATAAGGATGTTATCGGTTTGGCAAATTTAGAGAAATTAGGTATAAAACGTCTGTAATATCCGGTAAGTCCTAAAAATTGTTTAATGTTTTTCGGCGTTTTCGGTCTGGAAAATAATTTCACAGCTTCTAATTTTTTTGGATCTGGTTTTACTCCATCTTTGCTAATTACATGTCCTAAATATGTTACTTCCGGCTTCAAAAATTCGCACTTGTCAGGCTATAGTTTTAAATTAGCTTTTCGAAGACGTTCTATTAAAGCATTGTATTAAAGCATTGTATTTTCTTTCATGTTCTTCTAATAATTTGGCATAAATAACTATGTCATCCATATATACAAATAATTCTTCGCCTTGTAGTCCTGTATACTAAATTACATAATACTAAATCCATTAAGCGTTGAAAAGTAGCTGCAACGTTTTTTAAGGCCGAAAGGCATTCTATCGAATTCGTAATGTCCGAAAGGAGTCGTAAAAGCGGTTTTGTGACTGTCGGCAGGATCCATTTTTATTTGATGAAATCCAGATGCGAGATCGCATATGGAAAAATACTGCGCTCCTCCTAATTGATCTAGTATATCAACAAATCCCTAAAAAATTACCCTTTTAAAAAAAAAGTAAAAAAAGGTGCTAAGTCCGCGTAAAAAACAGTATATGTATTTGCAAAATAGTGTATTATTAACTGTAAAAAACTACTGTATTGTATATCCTACAAAAATAATGATATCAAAAAAGTTGCGCTAAGTGAAAATAAAAGCTTATAAAAATACTTTAACCAAAAAAAGTTATACAAAATAGCTGATTTAATTTTCTACATTATGTCCTAAAAAAATAATGATATCCAAAAATTACGCTAATTGAAAATAAAAACTTAAAATAATTTAACTAAAAAAAATTGTACAAAATAATTGTTTTAATTTCATACAAATAATATTAAAAAGTTGCGCCAACTGAATAACAATTTTTACTATAAAATAGACATATTTCTTTTTTATTTTCAATATTAAAAGAAAAATGATATTAAATGAATTGTAATATATCTATTATAAAAAATCGAATTGAAAATATAAACAATCATATACATTGCAATAATCATATGCATATATCCTGAAAAGTTTAATTAAAAAAAAAAAAAGAAAATGATAATACAAAATACAAAATTAAAAATTATTAAAAAAATTAAAAATTAGAAATTAATAAATAAAAAATAAAAATTTATATAAAAATTAAAAATTAATACATATAAAAAAAATTTTAGTTAAAAAACTTATAGATCTGCTAATTTCATTAGCACATTGTTCAGCGTAGCAGCGCTAAGTTTTTTAACTAAAATTTTTTTATATGTATTAATTTTTAATTTTTATATAAATATTTATTTTTTATTTATTAATTTCTAATTTTTAATTTTTTTAATAATTTTTAATTTTGTATTTTGTATTATCATTTTCTTTTTTTTTTTTTTAATTAACTTTTCAGGATAAATGCATATGATTATTGCAATGTATATGATTATTCATATTTTCAATTCGATTTTTTATAATAGATATATTACAATTCATTTAATATCATTTTTCTTTTAATATTGAAAATAAAAAAGAAATATGTCTATTTTATAGTACAAATTTTTATTCAGTTGACGCAACTTTTTAATATTATTTGTATGAAATTAAAACAATTATTTTGTACAATTTTTTTTAGTTAAATTATTTTAAGTTTTTATTTTCAATTAGCGTAATTTTTGGATATCATTATTTTTCTAGGATATAATGTAGAAAATTAAATCAGCTATTTTGTATAACTTTTTTTGGTTAAAGTATTTTTATAAGCTTTTATTTTCACTTAGCGCAATTTTTTGATATCATTATTTTTGTAGAATATACAATACAGTAGTTTTTTTACAGTTAATAATACACTATTTTGCAAATACATATACTGTTTTTTACGCGGACTTAGCACCTTTTTTTACCTTTTTTTTAAAAGAGTAATTTTTTAGGGATATCACTCTTTTTTGTACTATATGTTAAACATCTCTAAATAAATGAGCAAAGAACCCGCCATCACCTCCGTCATATTTCATTAAAATTAGACGGTCCTCTTTGCTTACTATATAGATATTCAGATCCTTCAAACTTCTTTGCTACTCTTATTGCAAAAATAACGGATAACTACAAATCAATATGTCATTAGAAACCGTACACCTCTTTTCATTCAAAAACTAAGCATTTTAGAGAAAAACGTTTTTGACAAAAATTGTATGATTTTGAGGGGAACATAAGATGGTGTCATTGGTTTGACCTCGGATGGCATCGTTAAGGTCAGGTCAAGGACATCTTTAATTTCTTAAATGGAATCACCTATTTTTTATTGCATATTCTTATAGCTTATGTCGAGAGCTTTCCAAAACACTATAATAAAGTATTTTTTCATTGAATACTTTTCGATTTATAAGGTTTAAAATAATATCTTAATTTTACATAAACTATAAAATATCTAGTAAAATATTTATTTCTCGATTGGTCTAAAAAAAACACATAATTGTTCCGAAGAAAAAATATGTAATTTGCAATTAACAATTACATATTTTTTCTTAAAAACAACTGTGTGTTTTTTTACACTAATTGATTCCTCTCATTATTTTGTACATAAAAGTATTAAGGTAAGATAATCGAGAAATAAATATTTTACTAGATATTTTATAGTTTATGTAAAATTAAGATTTTATTTTAAGTTTTATAAATCGAAAAGTACTCAATGAAAAAATACTTTATTATAGTGTTTTGGAAAGCTCTCGACATAAGCTATAAAAATATGCAATAAAAAATAGGTGATTCCATTTAAGAAATTAAAGGTGTCCTTGACCTGACCTTAATGATGCCATCCAAGGTCAAACCAATGACACCATCTTATGTTCCCCTCAAAACCATACTATTTTTGTCTAAAACGTTTTTCTCTAAAATGCTTAGTTTTTGAAATAAAAGGGGTGTACGGGTGGTCTAGGACACCCTGTATACAAGGTGTCCCATTTTAATCGATGGATCCAAATTTCTCCTAAACTACGCCAGCTACAAAAAAATGTTTCAGACAAAAGTTGTATGGCTTGAAGGGGGACATAAGATGGTGTCATTGGTTTGACATTGAAGAGTCACCTAAAGGTTACGTGAAGAGCACATCCAATTTTTTAAATAGGACACCCTATATGCTTTTACATATTCTTATAGTTCATCTCGAGAGCTTTCCAAAACACTATAATTAAGTTAGTTTCCATTAAGTAGTTTTCGAGTTATGAGGCTTGAAATCATTTCTTAATTTTACATAAATCGTAAAATATTTAGTAAAATATTCATTTTTTGTTTAACTTATCTTAATGCTTTTGTGTAAACAAAATAATAAGAGGAATCAATTGGGGTGTAAAACAAACATATAACTGTTCCGAGGAAAAAAATATATAATTTGCAATTAACAATTCCATATTTTTTCTTAAACAACTGTATGTTTTCTTTACACCATTTGATTCTGCTTATTATTTTGTACGTAAAAGTATTAAGATAAAAGTGTTAAGTATAAAAGTATTAAGATAAGATAATCGAAAAATGAATATTTTACTAGATATTTTACGACTTATGTAAAATTAAGAAATGATTTCAAGTCTCATAACTTGAAAACTACTTAATGAAAATTAACTTAATTATAGTATTTCGGAAAGCTCTTGAGATAAACTAAAAAAATATGCAAAAGCATATAGGAAGTCCCATTTAAAAAGTTGGATGTGATCTTCACGTAACCTTCAGGTGACTTTTCAATGCCAAACCAATGACACCACCTTATGTTCCTCTTCAAGCCATACAACTTTTGTCTGAAACATTTTTTTGTAGCTGATGTAGTTTAGGAGAAATTTGGATCCATCGATTAAAATGAGACACCCTGTATATAATAGTCTTAATATCACGGAGTGCCACTAGCGCAATCTTACGTCGAATGCGGCAAACGTACAACTTTTTACGCTTGCGCATTGGAGACTTGGGCGACGATGACCAAGGAGACGTTTCTTAATGAAAATTTTTCATATTTCGACTTTGGATTATAATATTGCTGTTCACGATGCACGTAGAGCAAAAATAAAGACACTTTTCTTATATAAATCAACCTCAAGCTATCCATTAAGCCTAATAAGAACTCGATCCGTTCAGCGATTATTTCAATATGATAATCTCGAACATCTCCAACTATCCGACTCGCGTAATGATACATGGCGCGTCTTGTTGCTTACGCGGGACTTAGCACAAGACACTACCGTGTCTCTTGATATTAGGTAGTGGGTAAGCGTCTCCAATAGTTTTTTCATTTAAGGTTCGAAAATCGAGAACCATTCTCCATCGTTTATTTCCTTTAGAATCGTCTTTCTTAGGCACAATCCATATGGGCGTATTGTAAGGCGACTGCGAATGTTTCACTATGCCTCCCTGTAGGAGGTCCTCTACCTGCTTGTTTATTTCTTCTTTATGTATTTGCGGAAATCTATATTGCTGAGTATTTATCGGGTGATCATCGGTGGTCGTTATTCGATGTTGCAAAATGTGAGTTGCGGTTAAATTTTTTCCAGGAATGTGGAAACGATCTTGACTATTCGTTATTATTAATTTTATTATGTTTTCCTGTTCTTTTCCATTTAAATGCTCTAATCGCAATGAGTTAATAATTTTGGAGAGTCGATCTTCTTTAGTTTCCTCAGAAAGTACCAGGCAATTATGCGACTCGGGGGTTATAATGTCAACCTCGTGTTTAGACTTATGTTTTCGCGTAAATTTATCTATTATTTCTTGAGATTTATTACATAAGGACGTAGAAAGTTTCGAAGATGGCTTATTCTTGCGGTTAATTTTTCGAGAATTTTTGATTTTTCTAATGTTCGAATTATGTTCTTGAATCTCTTGGACGAGGTCTTTTATTATAATATGGGAGGTTTCTAATTCATTATTGTCGTTTTTTCCTGTAAATAATCCATCCTTTAGAGATGTAAGATCCAGAGCGGACGAAGAACTTCTTTCCCTTTTTGGATAAGGTATCGATTTTCGTAGTGAAGTTTGGTAACTTCCTTCCTTGCAATCGACGGAGCTGGAATTCTCTGACAAGGTTTGGAAACTTCCCTCCGAAATTCCAGAATTATTTTTTTCTAAAGAGGTTTGGTAATTTCCCTCCTTGTAATTGACGGAGCTGGAATTTTCTGACGAGGTTTGGAAACTTCCCTCCGAAATTCTAGAATTATTTTTTTCTAAAGAGGTTTGGTAATTTCCCTCCTTGTAATTGACGGAGCTGGAATTTTCTGACGAGGTTTGGAAACTTCCCTCCGAAATTCCAGAATTATTTTTTTCTAAAGAGGTTTGGCAATTTCCCTCCTTGCAATTGACGGAGCTGGAATTGTCTGACGAGATTTGGAAACTTCCCTCCGAAATTCCAGAATTATTTTTTTCTAAAGAGGTTTGGTAATTTCCCTCCTTGCAGTTGACGGAGCTGGAATTTTCTGACGAGGTTTGGAAACTTCCCTCCGAAATTCCAGAATTATTTTTTTCGAAAGAGGTTTGGTAATTTCCCTCCTTGTAATTGACGGAGCTGGAATTTTTTAACGATTACAAATGGTATGAGTCAATTGCAAGGTGCCTTCTATCTTATAGGTAGCATATTGCATTGTTTAGTAATGATCTCTGATTGTATGGCTTCTGTAATGTCCCTTTTGCTATGTTTGATACTACTGATGTACTGATACTTGCTATGTACTGATACTTTTTACCTTCATGTCCATTATAGGGATTTTAATTTGAAAACCCTCCACTGTGATCCACACATACCAAATGCCATCACTCTCATCAGGTTGACCTACCAGAAGATATCCCTTTTGTAGATGATCGACAATTATTTGATCATCGTTGATATAAGCAGGGCCCTCGTACTTTGTCATCCAGGCATCCAACTCATGCATGTCAGCCTCGTTCCAAGTAACCATTGCGCCTGTTATGGTTTCCGCTCTGCCCGGCTGTATGGTGGAAGGAACTAGAGCCTCCTCATCTGAGGTTATGGGTTGTCCTACTATTTGCCTCACTGTGGTTGCTCTCACTATGCAATAAAGCGTTTTTGTGGAGGTTTCTGAGGACCATGTATACTGGCAGTTATCAGCTATATGGTGCAAAAGAGGGATGGGGTGCGCCTCACTGGGGCACATTCCTCTCACCAAGTCGTTACTTTGTTGGCGAGTAAGTTCAATTGGTTCGTGCCAGGCTTTTGAAGTGTAAGAACCCCAAAAGAAATAGTGAGTAATAGGTCTGCTGATACAACCCACTCCAATGACCTCCTGCTTTTTGTTGTTGATAATTAGATACCCTCAAAGTTATAGTCATGCGCTTGGGTGTCTTGCTAATATTACAATTTAACATGTAGTCTCGCTTAAAAGTTCTTAAACCCCTTTGTTTTTGACAGAGCATAGGGCTTAGGGCTAGTGCACACACCTCAGCCAGGCCTAGTATTAGTAAGAGTTTCATCTCGTTGTCTCGTTTGCGTTGATCTATTTTTGAAGAAGTTTGCTTGAAGAAATCATTTCCAAGTATTCCGGATTGCGGAATCGGAAAGTCGTCGGATACAATGTGAAAAGATACAGATTTTCCAAAAAGTGTTAACATAATTTCTCCGTGTGTAAACAGGATAGTTATTTATACCATTTAATTTCAAAATATTATTAAAATTTATTTTAACATTTTTAGGTGTGAATTTTTCTTTAATTATATTCGGTCCGGATTCTGTATCTAGCATGAGAGTTATATGAGCGGATGTTTTGATGAGCTGGACCTGAACAGTAGGCATGCGACTGTCTTTAGCGAGGGTCACTGTCACAGGTCGTACATCTGGGTTTCGTTGATTTATTTGGCATCCAGGTCCTCGCCTCCGTGAAGATTCTGCGACTCACGTCTAGGCACCTCTCGCGCAGAGTCACGAGACACTGCTCGCACCGTCGCGTCCACGCACGATAGTCGTCCGTCGTGGCGACGTCGCGCGCGCTCTCGAGCGTTCGGCGCTCTTCCTCCTGCATGGTCACGTCCTCTTCTCTCCCTACGGCGATTCATTGTCCTTTCTCTCTCCTCCCAGTGGGGCCTTATCCACAGCGTCTCGCCTCGCGAATCCACCGGCAGCGAAAACCCGCGACGCGTCCCGGTCATCCGCGTATCTCCGGCGTCGAATCTCGCCGCTCTTCCGCTACACACCAGGACCGTCTCGATCCACAGCTCCTCGCGCGCGTCTCGAAGACCGATCGCCCGCCTCGTCGAATAAGTCGCGATGCTCCACGCGATCCTCTCCTTCAACACTCGGACGTAGCGATCGATCGGCGGATCGATGCGCTCCTCGCTCATGACAACTCGCGCCTCAAGCGTATCAAATAGACGCCGCAGAACATATTTCGGCGGAACGGGTACTCGCGATCGCTGTCCTCGCGATTGTACGTGTATCGCAGAGTTCTACCCGCGTTATCCTCAGACGGGAAAATCTCGCAGCGCGTGAGCGGCGAGAAATATCGAACTTCCAGTTGGGGATAATCGAACGAGTGGAATTTCCAACCCTCCGGATACGGATAATCCTTCGGGTACTTCGACTTCGGATACTTCGCGTCAAATCACCTGTCTAGTTTAACGTTATAAACGAAGGCTCTGCGACTCTCGGCCAGAGCCGTCTCGACCCACAATTCCTCGCGCCGACTGTGCGTTTGAACGGCTCTTCTCAGATGATACGTCGCGACGTTCCATCGCGCGCTTTCCTTGAACTCGACGTCGTCGTCGCCTATCGGGCGCGCCAACTCTTCTTCCTTATCCACCGCCCTACCGTCGACGGTAGAGACGACTCTGGTGGATCTCGCGCCGCTCATACGCGCGCCTCGTCGTTCGCGAACTTATCTTCCCGAGAAACGATCGGATAGACCGATCGCGACCATCCGCGAGGCGTGTGCGCGCCTCGAAACGACCGTCGCGTCTTTATACTCGCTCGTTCGAGCGACGACGACGACGTCGCGCGAGCGGGAAAAAATTTCTCCGCGGTCGCGCGGTTTTCGCCTTCGGAAACGATGAATCCGTCGAAATGCCGCGTTCGACCGGATTCGGCGCGCGTTATCGCGGGCGTCTCTCGCCGCTGCGCGTCCGAGAGAAAGAAACGACGACGGAAGCGTCGCCGCGAATATCTCTCTCGTCTTAGCGCGACGCGCTCGAGAGGAAGGAACGGCAATGGAAGCGTTGCCGCGAATATCCTTCGCGCGCGCGCGAGTAAATCCTAACGGAATCCCGCTCCTCTCTCGTTATCGCGCTTAAAAGGAGAGATAAGCGATGAGTCCGAGAACGCGCGCGCGCGCGCGATGACTGCAATATCGCGCGAAGACGCGATATCGCGCGCGAGCGACGAGGCCCTCCGATCGACGCGCTCTCCTTCGATCCTCGAGAACGAAGGATCGACGACCTCCGTCGACGACTTCCGTCGACGAGAGAGAGACGCCTCTACCCGCGACGTGTTCTCCCGATACATCGTACGCTCGTTTACGAAACGCGCGCACATTTAGGTTAAAATTCGAGCGGCGCGCTCGCGCGCGGCGAACTCGCGTCCGACGTCTACGACGAGACGAGACGAGACGAGAAACACCGCCGCGCTCCGCGTACTCTCCCGATACATCGCGCGCCTTTTTACAAACGGAAAGAAAAAAATATTCGAATTTACATTCGAGCGACGCGTAAGACGCGACGCAAACGCCCGAGGCCGCTTGTCGCTCCCTCCTCGGCGCGTCGAAACGACGGGAGCCTGCGGAGGCGCATATATATTATATAAATATTATATTAATATTACATTAATATTATTTAAATATTATATAAATCGTGCGTCGCGTAAATCGCGCGTCGCACAAATCGCATATTTTTTATTACATCTCTTCCAGGCCTACGTCGAACGCGTCTGCTCTGCCGTCAACGGCGACTCTATCTCCATCTTCGCGCGCGACGCGTCCGACGGGGCGATCGCCGCTTATCGCGCGCGCCTAGCGCGCCGCGTCCAGAGACGCTCGCGACGCACCGTATCCAGGGACGCGCGCGCGCCGTAACCAAAGACGCGCGCGATCTCTCTCCCTCTCCCTCGCTCTCGCGCCGAACCCCTCTCACGGCCGCTCCCCTCGCCGCGCCGCCCCCTCGCCCTCCCCCTCCGCGTGACATCACGATTCTCCGTTTACCCACCCGACGGCGAGCGGCTCCCCTTGCCCTTCCTATTCCCCCTGCTCACCCCCGCCGCCGTCACCCTGCCCCTCAGATATCATTCTATCTCTCTCGCTCTACGAGACCTCTTTCTCGCACCAATGGAAAAAGTGAGTTAGAAACGGCCTATTCTCCGTACTTATTATGTTAATAAATTTGCACTTAATTCATACGTTATTTCTATTATATTGTCCATCCTTGCCAAAGTAACGTATAAGTGCTATCTTTTAGTTTGTCGCCACGTGATACGCGATTCCGGCTCATTGACCCGTAATATTATTTTTGAATTTTATTTATTATACATTGAGCCCTAAACTACAATTTTATTAATTTGTTAATTCAAAAAAAAGTTAACCGCTGATTTGTAAGCTAATAGAAGATGCAGTCGAGAAGACGCTCTGCATGCTCTGAAGCGTTTGATTGATCAATTAGATAAAAGGAAGAAAGATTTCTTTAATCTGAATGGTCAATTAAACACTTCAAAGCATCCAGAGCGTCTTCTCGACTACAGCCAGAGACTGAGAATAATGTGACCAATCACAGATTTTCATGCTACGAATGAACATGAAAAGACTGCATCAATATGAAAAGATGCCTTAATTCAGCTCGAGAATCTTTTGCTTCCCGGACTTTTTATTGCGAGTGCTCGGATACTATCTTGAAATTCAGAAAAATTATAAAGAAAATAAGTGACAAGAAGATAAGTGACAAGAAGATAAGAGAATAAAATCGATATTATAATTATTTTCCAGGAGAATATTGTAAAAATATCGAAACATCAGGTTTGTAAATTTTTTTATTATTAGGTTATGTATTTGTGAAATACATAGTTCATATTAAGATATAATAATAATATATTCAATTTTTTATATGTTGATACGACTTCGTGTTTTACATCAGGTGACAATACGTTTATATAATAAATCAACGCATTTTTGCCATAAGGACATCTTTATACTGGAGTATAAATATTTTTTGGTATCATTTTTTTCAATATAAATCTATTATATGTTCTATTTCGGTATACAATATTTATACTGAAATAGTCTATTATATTAATATAGTCTACTTATTATATAATAGTCTATCTATTATATCTATCTTTTATGTTAAAATATATTTCAATATTCAGTTTCGGTTTCTTCTTCGTATACAGATTTCTTATCTTTCAAGTGTTTATTTTTCGACATTACTGAAATGAGTCCCTTTTAAAAATACAAACGTGAAAACCTCATATGGTCGGAAACCGATTTTTAAGTTATTACCACGTCAACGTTTACGGAGATTAAATCTGTTACGGCAAAACAATCACAATATACGATTGAATAATCCAGTGATAAATGCGAATGCATTTCATATAATTAATGTAGCCTCAGCATTTGAACATTGTCCTCTTGATCAAATATCTCATGCTAACAAACATAGTGAAAATGTTTCTGTCGATTCAATGTATGTCGAAATTGTAGTTCCCTTATCTTGAAAGGAATATTTCATCTACAACATTTCACTCTAATGAAAATGATTACAATGAAATGTAGAAGTGAATACTTTTCAAGAATCTCTCGCGACAGCATTTGTATAAGGAAATCTTACGCATACTCAAGGAAATCTATTTTAAAGACATTGCGATCCCTGAACCGTGTCTTTCATATCTTCCAAAAGATTTACGAACATTATTAAATACTGCCGTAAAGGTTGCGTTGTTTCTGAAAGTTGATCCTGGAGAATATCTACACATAGGATTTGTTGAAGCTCTTATCACAATTTTACATAAAACACCACCGGCTTTGATTCCAAATATTAATCGAAGTAGATTAGAGTACCAATGTAGAAGAACTAGATTGAATAAATCGGGTAATATGCAAATTTGGCCAATTCAGTGTTCTATTGTTAACATCACTAATCAAAACCTGAAATTGTAGACATTTATAAAGGACAAAAAAACCATTAAACATTAATGTTTTTCTTAATCAATTTTATTGATGATGTTCTTAAAGTTATCGATAGTGGTGGTATATAATTTCTTCAAAAAAAAATACCTGTGAAATTACGAGCCTTCATTGCAGATGCACCTGGCACGTTCTTGGATATTGATCATTTTGGACATACTTCCAGTATTCCATGTTCCAAATGTCGAATTGTTGGTATTCGATGCGAGGATCAAATAGTTTTCATGGCATAAATCATTGCTTACGAACAATGATGAATATAGTAAACTAGACGATGAGATCATCATAAGGACCATTCCACTAATCGTTTACCAATGGTTTGGTTTCGCAAGTGCCCTTTGAATACATGCATTGATTTGTTTAGGTGTGTCAAAAAGTTATTGAATGCATGGATTACTGGAAAT
>NW_020229629.1:0-40708 GCF_003227725.1 Camponotus floridanus
ACGTCTTTTCGGCCCGTATTGGTCCCCTATTCGTCATTATCTCGTGACGTGATCGAGGCTTGAGCTGCTTGTCGCGAACGCGACTGAACGTGTTTTCTAACAATAAGTCGTATAATCTCTGGTATGTGTGTGTATCGCATCCTCGGTCATGTATTACGCATGTGTCGTGCACGACTTTATATGAATATATATATATATATATATATGTATATATATGTATATGCATTCTACGCAACATACACTCCCCCCGTTGAGAGGGTAGTGATCAATCTTTCGTAATATACTTAAAATCGCATCGCATAATTATAGAACGCATTGTACTGTGTGTACAATATATGGTATACATATATGGATGATATAATTCGCAATATAAATGATGGTATCGTTATCGTTCCATCGGCAGCGGACATAGTGATTTTGCCGCTCTTTTGATCTCGCCAACTGTGGTTTTGACGGTAGCTGTCTGGATCACTCCGTCTTCGCCTGGATGTGTTCTTATTATTCTACCCAACGCCCACTGCGTGCAAGGAAGATTCCTTTCCTTTATAAGGACGATGGTACCTATTTCTAAAGTTCCATCTTCCTTCCATTTAGTACGCATCTGGAGTTTCATTGAGATATTCTAAGTGCCATTGTGACCAAAAATCTTGTCGTACTTTTGTTATGTGTTGCCAGACAGACAATCGATTAGCTGAAACAGACGAAAGATTAATTTCTGGTACGAGGTTATTGGTCGGCCAATGAGGTAATGAGCCGGGGACAACGCCGATAAGTCATTTGGATCGGACGACATGGTTGTAATGGGTCTTGAATTTAGGATACCCTCGACTTCGGTGGTGAACGTATTCAGTTCTTCGCAAGTGAACAAAGAATCTCCAACTACTCGTTTGAAGTGGTGTTTGAATAATTTTATGGATGACTCCCAGAGACCACCAAAATGTGGCGCAAACGGTGGTATAAAGTGCCAAACGATTCTGTTCGTGTTGAAAATTTATTTATGAGATCTTTTGTTTTTCAGAGTTAAATAGAGCATACATTTCCTTTAATTGATTGTTCGCGCCTATAAAAATTCGAACCATTATCTGAATAGATATGTTCCGGCACGCCTCGCCTTGATATAAATCGACATAATGCAGCTAAAAAACCTTCTGATGTTAAATCGCTTACGACTTCGAGATGTATAGCCTTTATGGCCATACATACAGGGCGATCCCGAAAAACCTTCCGTCTTTAAAATGACGTATTCCTGACACTATTCTAAGACAATTTTTTCTTTACCAAAATTTGATTTGAAGCGTAGTTTTTGAGTTATAAGCAAAAATAGTTAGTAAATCACGCGTCGAGTACAGGAGGCAGGCAGGGGCGGCCCGGCGCGCCGTGAACGCGGGCGCAGCTGATCGCCCGACAGGCGATTACCACTGCATGAGTCACTAACTATTTTATCTTATAACATAAAATTATGCTTTAAATAAAATTTTAAAGAAGAAAATGTCTTAGAATTACATCAGGAATACGTGTTCCTTAAAATAATGTTAATTATTAAAAGTTATTCCGGATCGCCGACCGTCGAACGCTGTAATCAGCTGATTGCTACATGCGATGTGTGTATGGTGGAGTGTGTGCGTAAAAGAGAGAGAGAGAGAGAGAGAGAGAGAGAGAGGGAGGAAGGGTAAGGGTGAGAAGGTTTTAGCCGATTGTTCGTCTTATCTCGCGTCAATCACGCGCCACGCGCAAGGCGTTTATTGTTAGATGTCGCGTGTCGCGTTTCTGGCAACACATAACCCTCGTGGTCGCGCAGTCTCCGCGGTCCGTCGCTTCGCGTCGAGTCATGTGTTCTCTCGCATTCGCGTTTCTTTTAAAGTAATTTTAAGTCTCGATAAAACGATGTGAATCGAGTGAGTAATAAACAGTAAACTCGTTATCGCGTAATCTGTGTCAATCGAGTGTAAGAGTGTTTCGAAGTGAGAAAGTTTCGATGTGCCGCGCATCTCTAACAATCAGCGGTGCAGCGATCTAATAATCGTGCAGCAGTTACAACAATACGTAGCATGAAGATTCGCTACGCTGCTACCAGGTGAGTGAGCAATAAGTAAGCAGAGTAAGTGAGTGAGTGAGTGAGAGAATGAGTGACTAAATGACAGAGTGTTGTAAAAGAGAGAGAGAAAAAAGTGTATGCGTACGTGCGTGCGTGTGTATGAATGTCTGTCCCTTTTACCCTTCCTCCCTCTCTCTCTCTCTTTCTCTCTCTCTCTCTCTTCTTTCTCTCTCTCTCTCTCTTTTACGCACACTCCGCCATACACACATCGCATGTAGCAATCAGCTGATTACAGCGTTCGACGGTCGGCGATCCGGAATAACTTTTAATAATTAACATTATTTTAAGGAACACGTATTCCTGATGTAATTCTAAGACATTTTCTTCTTTAAAGCTCAAAATTTTATTTAAAGCATAATTTTATGTTATAAGATAAAATAGTTAGTGACTCATGCAGTGATAATCGCTTGTCGGGCGATCAGCTGCGCCCGCGCTCGCGGCGCGCCGGGCCGCCCCTGCCTGCCTTCTGTACCCGACGCGTGATTTACTAACTATTTCTGCTTATAACTCAAAAACTACGCTTCAAATCAAATTTTGCTAAAGAAAAAATTGTCTTAGAATAGTGTCAGGAATACGTCATTTTAAAGACGGAAGGTTTTTCGGGATCGCCCTGTATAAACGCGCATACGTATACTTTGATCCGTGCCCGATTTCGGTATTTCTTTTCGTTGATATAAAACGGACCGCAAAAATCAACACCCGTATTGGTAAACGGCACAGTCCCGTGTACGCGAGGCGATGGTAGATTTCCCATTTTATATTTCGTCGCATTAGCATCGAATCGGTAACAACGCATATACCTGCGTACGATTTTTCGCACTTGGTTCCGGCCGTCCGATAACCAGAATTTTCGCCGAATAATATATAAGGTGGTTTGAATGCCAGCGTGATGATGTGTTTCATGTGTTTCGCGGATGATGCAATTTGTTACATGGTGTTGATTGGGAGTAATATCGGATGTTTTTGACTATATATTAGACTTGAATTTTGTAGTCGTCCCCCTACTCGAATTAAGTCGTTCTCGTTTAAAAACGGATTCAAATTCGCGAATCTAATTTTTCTTTTTGATGTATCGTCCTTTAGTCCTTTAATTTCGTTGGAAAATAGAGCGGCTTGTATAATCTTCATGACTCGTATTTCGGCCTTATTGATCTCTTCTGTGTTCAACGGTCCGTAATATTTATTCGTGGGTAAGACTCGAAAACAGTATGCAATGATTCTTAATAATTTAGAATACGACGAATATCTTTCTAAAATTCTGAAATCGTAATCAGTGGTTAATAAACAAGTATTTTTCTTTAATTCGGGTATTTCAATTGTTTGTATAATCTCGTTGGGCCATTCGGATTCGTTGTTGTTCGCTAACCACGAGGGTCCTACAAACCATTTTTTATTTTTTAAAAACGCGTGAGGTAATTGACCTCTCGATATTGCGTCTGCTGAGTTGTCTTCCGATCGAACGTGTCGCCATTCTATTGTATTTGTGATTTCTCCTATCGTCGTCACGCGATTCGCTACGTATGTCTTCAATAGATGTGGAGATGTTTTTAACCAGTGTAGCACAATTGTTTGAATCACACCAGAATACTATCCGATTGGGTTTGATATTTTTTAATGCGTTACTCGTTTCTCTATATAATTGCGCTAATAATAGTGGCGCCGCAGAGTTCTAATCGTGGGATGGTAATTGGTTTTCAATTGGTGCTACCCGTGATTTAGCACATAATAATCTAACAATTGGGTTCCCCGTGCCGTCCGTTCGATCTTATATATATACATGCGCCGTTATCCTATGCCACTCGCATCGCAGGAAACCGTGGATTTGGAATGTCGTTACAATCTTCAACTAATAGTGTTCTTTCAAAAGAAATTTGATTCCATTGTTGACCATTGTCGCGCGAATTCTAACCATTCTGTGTATATGGTTTGTGGTACTGATTCATCCCAATGTAGACCGCATCGCCAAACATCTTGCATTAATTTTTCGCATATAATATAATCGGCCCTAGTAATCCCAATGGATCAAAAAATCTTTTGCAATTTCTGAAAGTATGTCTCGTTTCGTCAGTCGTTTCGTGACGTCAATTGGACAAGTTTATAATGTATTTTGTCATCTCGCGTGTTCCATGATACACCTAACGTCTTGAGACTGTGATCTATGTTTAGTATGAGATTCGCATGTAACGCCTTAGGGTCTAGATCGTTGATCGCGCGTTCATCATTGGATGCCCATTGCCTTATAGTGAACCCGCCGCGAGATAACAATGCAATGATTTCTTCCCTTATCTCACGGACGTCGTCTATTGTTTCCGCGCCTGTCAATAAATCGTCTACATACAGATGACCTTTAAGGATCTTCGCGGCCGAGGATATGCGGTACTTTCGTCGTCAGCAAGTTTTTGGATGGTGCGGATCGCAAGAAACGGTGAGGACGAAATTCCGAACGCGAGCGTGTTGAGTTGAAACGTCTGTATCACGGCCATTTCTCCGCCAAAGTATTCGTTGGTACCGTCTGTCATCCTCATGTACCCATACTTGTCTGTACATCTTTTCGATGTCTGCTGTTATTACATATTTGTATGTACGAAATCGTATTAGGTTGTGAGACTAAACTGTTTTGAATAGTGGGACCTACTAATAATACGTCATTGAGAGCTAATCCGTTTTTCGTTTTCGATGAGGCATCGAATACTATTCGCGTTTTGGTCGTATTACTCGATTCTTTAACCACAGCGTGGTGTGGCATGTAGTATCCGTCGTCATTTATATTTTCCACCTTAGATATATGTTTTAAATTAAGATATTCTTCTAAGATTAGCTCGTATTTGTTTTTTCAGTGTAGGATTTATATTCAGTTTACGTTCTAATGATATCATTCGTTTGATTGCGATACTCCGCGATTCTCCTAGTCGATGGTCGTTGCGAAACGGCAAACGAACGATATACCGTCCACTAACGTCACGAGAGACCGTTTTTATGTAATGAGATTCGCATTCGATCTCCTCTTCCGATTTTGGTTTATTTACCGTGAGCTCTTCGATAGTCCAAAATTTAGACATTAAATTCTCTAGATTCGTTAAATGGCATGTCGCAAAATCCGATAGATTTTGCGATGTCGTTCCGCCAGCGATCACCCAACCTAGACGTGTTTTCTGAAGATATAAATCGTGTCTTTCATGTGATAAATTAATTTGCCCGACTGCGAACAACGACAACGATGCACCCGAACGATTAGTAAATCGATTGGCCTTGGCATATGAAACTCTGGATCAGCTAATCGAATGTTCGAAGGTATTTTTATTGAATTACGCGGAAAAATCTCTGATGGAATTAGATCTGCTATGGCTGGTATTGTTAAACACGTGAGTTCTTTAGAGAAACCATCGTGTATAGATTGCACGGTAATACGCACCACGCCCTGTGATTCGGTGTTCATATCGTTAATTCCGCCGATGGGCATCGAATGACCGATCACGTGTACGTTTAGACGCTTTACAATCGCCTCCGATATAAAATTCGCGGTTGCACACGTGTCTAGTAGAGCACGACATTTGATCAGCCGGTCATTTTGATCCTTAATATATATTAATGCGCTCGTTAATAATTGCGGTGCTGAAATGTGTAATGTTGCGAGACTTGTCGTTCTAGTGTCGGGTTTTGCCTCTAGTCATTCGTTGGATGCAATAGATTCGGGTTTTGGAATGTCGGATGTATCGGTGGTCTTGTAATTATCTAAATGTAGGAGTGTATTGTGACGTTTTTGACAGATTGTGCAGTTGGAAAATTTGCATGGACTACCTATGTGCGATCGTAAACAATTATAGCAATTTTGGCGTTTCTCACCATTTCGACGCGTTTCTGTACGGGTAATTGCTTGAATTTATCGCATAAGTAAAGCGGATGTTTTTTGGCCTTACATATTATACAATTACGATGCGCGTTTAGAACGAGTGCCCGATTAGAAAGGCTAGTTCGTCTCTTTTTTATAGGAACTTCCGTTTTATTTCGTTCCACTTCAGTCGTTTTCGATCTCTCACGCTTTGATGCACAAACCGCGGATTTATATAAAAATTCATATATTTGATCCGGCTTCGGATATTCGTCTCTCTCGAGGGTCGTCTCCCATCTTTCTAGTGTGATCTTAGGCAACTTATTTTCTAAGATATGAACGATCATTTCCTACCGAAACTCCTAACGCATTTAATGACGCGACGTGTTGTTGAGTTTCGTCCGCGAGTTTTGATAGATTGCTTGACGTTTCCTTATCTAATACGGGTAAATTTAAAATCAATGATAAATGTTTAGAAATCAAAACGCGTTTTACCTCGTATGAGCGTTCTAGCATTTCCCACGCATTGGCATAATTTATCCCATCGATCTCGAAAATCCGCACCTTATTAGCAGCTTCGCCTATCAATGCTGATTTTAAATAATGTAACTTATCTATGTCCGACAAGTCTGCTTGAGATCCTATCATATTGTAAAATGTATTTTTAAAAGATAACCAACATTCGTATCTACCGTCAAAAGTAGGTAATGCCGCTTCCGGTAATTTAATCCGCCTTTTCTTAACCGACGTTATGACCTCCGCATTGTCACTTCGAGATCCGACGCTCGCTCTTCCGGAATCCGTGTTCGTCGCATTTGTCGTATTTAAGATATTTTCGATTTTTGCCGCGAGAGAATAATATCGTTCTTGTATGTTCACGAATTCAGCCTGATGCCCTTCGCTCGGATCTAGCACTGTGATTTCGTCATTAAAATCTTCGTACGCGTGATATAATTCTGTCAAACGAGTTATTCTTAATTTTAACGCGACGTTATCTATTTTGCCTTTGTCGAGGATATTCCCTAAATTCGTAATTTGCGATTTTAAAGATGTCCGTTTTTGTATCAAAATCTTAAATTTGTCCGACATTTTTTATATGATATGAAAATATACATATAATTCAAATGACTTATCTTAATTGTTTGTTGTCTGCGACCATGTACTAGTAATTTCGTCTTTGTCTCAGTTTCTTCCGTGGACTCGCCGATGGATTGTAGATGCGTAGATCCTCTCGTAAACTGCGTATGACTTAAATTTCCGCTGTATGTTACGTCTTGCAAAAAGGTCATTCGTGACCTCACAGGAGGCACCAAAATGTTTAGTGTATCAATGAGGATATCGTTAAATAATCCACACTGTCTTTTCGTATAGTTCACTTTATTAAAAGAAAGAAAAAGATTTTTTGTTTTATTGAATAAACTGTTCGTCTTGTATTATTTGTTCTGGATATAATTATCCTGTCCTTGACCGGACCGCGACGACGCCTTGGGACTATGTTTAGTCCTGAGTCGCGGATTTTACACACACATATACAGAGACTGTCTCGTATCAAAATTCTTAAGAAGTGTTCTCTCCTGGCGTTACGGCTCGAGTGGGTCCTGCTCGTCCGCGTCCAATCCTCCACCATGACGTCTTTTCGGCCCGTATTGGTCCCCTATTCGTCATTATCTCGTGACGTGATCGAGGCTTGAGCTGCTTGTCGCGAACGCGACTGAACGTGTTTTTCTAACAATAAGTCGTATAATCTCTGGTATGTGTGTGTATCGCATCCTCGGTCATGTATTACGCATGTGTCGTGCACGACTTTATATGAATATATATATATGTATATATATGTATATGCATTCTACGCAACAGCATGTTTGCGAGGTTGCACGTAAAGCCACGTATTTTCTCGGAATGCATTGAGAATGGGATTTTCCTTCGGGAAGACCGTGCTAGCGGGACTGGCCCGCTGGGGGTAGCTCTCCACTCTATCTCCGTATGCACCGGTCGGACGGGTGGCGGAAATGGAGTCGTGCGTGGGCCGGGAACTCCCGGGGAGATCGGGGAACGTCCCAATTTCTGATTGCACTTAGAAAGGATGCGCCTACTTTTGCGAAACCTGGAAATTCCCAGGTGTGGCAGGATACTCCCTACCGCTGGTTTCGTTGTTTTCGGCGTTCTGGGTTAGCTTGCTGTTGCGACTTGTGTGCTCGAGAAGCTCGGAAAAGAGTGTCTTTAATCGGGTTGACAAGCTCTTTTTATACTGGGCTAATTAGCCCGCGCCAGCGTAAAACGTAGTTACCCCCGCCGAGCGGGCGCTCGTGACGGCTCCGTTCGTGGCGCGCGGTGGATCTGGGCGCGCGGGGATTTAACCCGATCGTTCGGGCCCCGTCGGCCGTCTTCGGCGCGCTTCGCTGTTTCAAAGCCTTTCGCACGGTTTAGTCGTTAATGTCGCTACGTTTAAAAAATGTGGCGGTCAGCGCCCTGCCTTTGCCCGGCGGGTGTTCTGCCGGGCGGTAGCTTCCAGTGATCGACTGCTGGGGATAAGCAGGGGTGCATGGGTGCATCGTTACAATATATATATCTTTCTTTGGCGATCTTAAACCTAAACATCACTTTTTGACACATTATCTTCGCATAATTGAAAAAATTGGACCACCTAATTATTTATCATCTATGAGATTGAAGCTAAGCATAAAGATTTGAAATTGATTGCTCTTGCAGAATTGCAAGAGTCGCGTGAATTTGCTTTTTACGCTTCTTAACCAAAATCAATTTAGATCTATTTATCGTTATTTGAATAAAAAAGGTTATCTGATAATATGCAGTGGAGTCCTATTAAAATAGTGCACTGTATAAATGAAATGGGCACTGAAGTATTCAAAGACTTTATATTAACTACATATTATAAAGAAAATGGTATTTGTTATAAATCATCTTCTGTGATTAGAATAATAAATAATGACATTTTTCTACAATTTAGTAAAATAAAATATGTTCTGCAAAAAAATCTGATAATAGTTGTTATCTGTATTATGAAAGATTAATTACATTAAATTATAATATACACTTTCATGCTTATGAAGTAATTAATGATAAAAAAAGAAAGTTCTACGTTTTATTCGATGAATTCAGTTATATTCTTCCACTTAATTTACATGTAATTAATACGGGTCAGATGATGCTGCCTCTTTCAAAATATTAATTTCAATTTTTTGACTGTTTATAAAAACAATATACATAATTTGAGTATATGTGAAAGATTAAGTGATACTTAAAGACTTGTGATATTTGAGATATTTTATTTTTTCATAATTTCATTGTTGCAAAATAAAAATTTTATTTACTTATATTTTATTTACTTTATAATAAGTACACTTAATAAGTATATTTTATAATAAATTTTTATATCCATACTATTATCTGCAAATTGACGATATTTTTTATTTTTCATTCATATAAATAGAAAATTGTTTGAAAGATTAATATGAATATTATTAACGTTATTCATGATTTTATTTATTTCAATGATATATTTAAAGTATATTAAAGCTCGTCGAAAACTCAAAACAAATTAAGACAAGGTCAAAGGCATTTACGAGCAATCACAAGTTATTGAGTGTGAGAAAGTAAAATTTAATACATATTTAAGTGGACGTTTCGGTTCTTTCTTTGAACCCTCTCTTCAGCACATTCTACAATTTAACAATTTAAAAAATTTCTAATATATATATCATCAATCGGTCATTAACAGTCAAATAACAATAAAAGTGGTCAATCCATTGTATGGACATTTATGCAATACAAAAATCTAATGAGTATATATAATTTTACGCTCGGATTTTAAGATAATTACGGTCCTGGTTTGTCGTTCCATCTTCGAACTTATCCCTCGTTGTTTGGCAAGGGAGGTTGATGATGTCCAGATCCTTGATAATAATTATTATATAGAGTAATAGAATCGAACACTCGGGCACCGATAAAGTAAAATACAAAAAATATAAGAAATTATGATGTAATATTAACGTACCCAAAATTCGCAAACACAGATATATTTATTGTTACAAAGTTAAAACGTATCGAACAATAAACTCATATAGGTCGCTCTATGTCTTATATATACAGGAACGAATGTTATTTAATAACATGATAAGAAAACTAGCGTCTACGAGCCACAGCGGATGGTAAATGTCTGAAAAATTCTTTTTAATTGTACGCGAAATTTTAAACGAAAAAACACGGCATATGCATGTATTTTACTTGGTGCATTTAACCAAGATATAGATTCTCATTTTTGAGAAATTCTATAAAACCCTCTTTACCCCCCTGAAGAGACGTAGACGAGAATGTTATTTATTATTGTGTTTTTTAGATAATTTGCCTATAGCTGTAACGTATATCTCGTTCAAATTCTCGGTATCCGTCTGTAAATTGATTGCAGTATCTTGTTTTTTAATGTGTATCATCTCTGAAACGAGCCTTATAATAAAACTTTTCTTTATCGAGAATTCTGACATTATCCCAATCAAATGCATGATTATACTCAAAGCAATGGTCCGCTATGACAAATTGTCCTTGCATTTTCGTGTTAAGATTTCTACGATGTTCTGAGATTCTAGTTTTTAAATTACGTTTCGTTTGCCCAATGTATGTTGCCTCGCAATCTAAGCAATTGATTCCATAAACCACATTTTTACTGTCTAATTTTGGTATAGGGTCTTTATGTGTTTTTATAAACATGTTCAACTTATTCTTGCTAAAATATGCTAATTTTATATTAGTATCTCGAATGATTTTATTGAAACCTTCATAATATTCGAGTGAAAAGGGAGTACGAAATAAGTAGCATTTTCCTTACTGTCTTGATGATATTTAACTTGATTTAAGATTTTATTTTTATGTTTCTTGATTAGATATCTGACACGTTGATTAATCACATTAAAAATAGTTGTTAGTGGATAACTATTTTTCAGTAATGTATCAACAATAAACTCAATATTTTTCTTATGGAAAACTGGATCAGACAGAAGAAAGGCTTTATCAATCAAACTAATGATAGTTCCCCTTTTTTTATTCATGGGTGTAATGAGTGAAAATTAAGATACCTTCCAGAAAATGTTTTTTTATGGAACCAATCAAATTGTATTTTGTTGTTAATAACAGACATTGTGACATCTAGGAAATTCAAACAATTCTTATCTCCGATTTCTACACTAAACTGTATTCGTGGATGGAATGAATTGAAAATGTGTAGTGTGTTATTAATTTCGTCCATCGGTAAAGACATAGCTATGTCATCCACGTATCTGAAGTAAAATGCGGGGCGGTATGTAAGTAAGTTTAATGCTTTCCTTTCTAAGTCCCTCAAGAATATATCGGCTACTACAGGGGATAGTGGGGAGCCCATTGGTGTGCCATGCGTTTGTTCATAAATTTTGTTGTTAAATTTAAAAAATGTCGATTTTAGAACGAATCTGACTGCTAACATAAATTCATTCTTTGTGACAGCACAATTGTGGGAAATGTCATCCCATATACTTTCAATGCAAATTAAAGTGTCCTCTATCGGAATGTTAGTAAAAAGTGAGATGACATCTAAAGAAATAAGTTGGAAATTGTTATCAATATGTACATTTGAAAGTCTGTCAACCAGCTGGTAACTATTCTTCACACTGCTATCTATTGTTGTCAAACTATTGAAGAGTATTCTATGCAAAAAGGAGAGGTTGTACAAGGGACTATCTAATGACGAAACTATAATTCTAAAAGGAACGCCTTCCTTATGTATTTTTGGAAGACCATAGGCCCTTGGTAAAGATCCTGAAGTACACATTAGTGATTTGTATGTCCCCTCCGAGATAAAATTAGCTTTTTTCCATCTAGATAGAATGTCTCTCAAATGATTAATTAATTTATTAGTTGGATCTTTCGCAATAACACTGTATGTCGTTGTGTCATCAAGCATCTCTTCTATTTTAGCAATGTAAAAATCTCTGTCCAAAGCTACTGTGACATTCCCCTTATCCGATCTTGAGATTAAATTCGTGTTATTCTTAAAGAAA
This sequence comes from Camponotus floridanus, assembly GCF_003227725.1. NCBI lineage: Eukaryota > Metazoa > Arthropoda > Insecta > Hymenoptera > Formicidae > Camponotus > Camponotus floridanus. Next base: position 11,972 of record NW_020229629.1, read on the forward strand.
TCTTTAGTGGATCTCATCAACACTGTGGAAATTAGAGGATTACGTGGAGGAATATAAGAAGGTAATTTATTGATGATATGTGCAGACCTGTTTCTAATATGTGTTTCTATATGTGGTCTTACATGCACCGGTAATTTTTTGAGACTATTTTCAAAGTTTTTTATAAATTCAATAGTAACCTCGTTTTTATTCAGAGTCGGCATACTAAAATTTTCTCCCAATTGTAAAACCTTCTGAACATTTTCAGGAATCATGACTGTGGATAAATTAACAAACCAGTTTTCATTCAAAACCGGTTGAGGAGTATTGATAAACGAACGTGGTATAACAAAAATCTCTGAATCTTCTACATGATTAATATGAGAATCACTATGAAGTTTAAAACGAGTCTTGTTTGTAAAGCTATTACGTGTGGGATTACTATAATAATAATGTATAGGTTCTATTTCTTCTAATTCTGATACACGTTGTTTTTTTATAAAAAATTTAAATCTTTTGTGAAATCTTTCTTATTCCTTTCGAAAATATGAAAATAGCGGACCACTCTGTCTCGAAAAGAAATCATTACAGACGGAAACCGGAATATGTCTATAAATAATATTCGACAATTTGTGAATCTGCGTTTGTAAAAAATTGATCTTATAATAAAGGTCTCTAATTTCAGTACGCATCAGTTTAGTTACAAAAGTGGTAATTAATTGTTTAGTTTTTCTAATTGACTTAATATGAAATAAATTAACATATAATCTTTTGATCATTATATAAAACTTCGGTGTAGATATTTTGGATCGAATACAATCACGTAAAAAATTCAAATATAATCTGGTTTTAATAATCTGTTTGCGAAATTTAATCCATTCTTTAAGTGACTTCATTGAATTAAATCTAAAGTTTGCCCTAACAAATTGAAAAAAAGATACATTTGAATAACGCATTTCTTTCAGCCTGCGTGATAAGAAATTTAAAGTATATTAAAGCTCGTCGAAAACTCAAAACAAATTAAGACAAGGTGAAAGGCATTTACGAGCAATCACAAGTTATTGAGTGTGAGAAAGTAAAATTTAATACATATTTAAGTGGACGTTTCGGTTCTTTCTTTGAACCCTCTTCAGCACATTCTACAATTTAACAATTTGGGATAATGTCAGAATTCTCGATAAAGAAAAGTTTTATTATAAAAGACTCGTTTCAGAGATGATACACATTAAAAAACAAGATACTGCAATCAATTTACAGACGGATACCGAGAATTTGAACGAGATATACGTTACAGCTATAGACAAATTATCTAAAAAACACAATAATAAATAACATTCGTTCCTGTATATATAAGACATAGAGCGACCTATATGAGTTTATTGTTCGATACGTTTTAACTTTGTAACAATAAATATATCTGTGTTTGCGAATTTTGGGTACGTTAATATTACATATCATAATTTCTTATATTTTTTGTATTTTACTTTATCGGTGCCCGAGTGTTCGATTCTATTACTCTATATAATAATTATTATCAAGGATCTGGACATCATCAACCTCCCTTGCCAAACAACGAGAGATAAGTTCGAAGATGGAACGACAAACCAGGACCGTAATTATCTTAAAATCCGAGCGTAAAAATTATATATACTCATTAGATTTTTGTATTGCATAAATGTCCATACAATGGATTGACCGCTTTTATTGTTATTTGACTGTTAATGACCGACCGATGATATATATATTAGAAATTTTTTAAATTGTTAAATTGTAGAATGTGCTGAAGAGAGGGTTCAAAGAAAGAACCGAAACGTCCACTTAAATATGTATTAAATTTTACTTTCTCACACTCAATAACTTGTGATTGTTCGTAAATGCCTTTCACCTTGTCTCAATGATATATGTTAATTTGAATAGTATTAACTGTAATATATATTAATGGTTTCGTTTATTTCAGTAACAAATTTATTTTATTCATTATTATATTATATATGTCCATATTAGATAGCTAGTAGAGATGAAATAAATATAGAGGGAGTCTCTAAGCATGACGCACTTGTGGGAAGATAAATCACAGTAAATTAAATAAAGAAATCCTATTCCATGTAACGATTTTTGTAACAATAATCGAAATATTAATTATTGAAATCGAATGAGAGAAGCGCTCGATCGCTCGAGTTATAGCACGGCCCATCGTGGCCACCGTGTCATTACCTGCCGGCGCGCGGCGAAACGTGAAGATCGCGATGACGATAATCACGGGTAGCGGCACGCTGTCTCTCCCCTCGCCGCGCGCCGACAGGCAATGTCTGACACGGTGGGCCATGCTATAGCTCGAACGGTCAAGCGCTTCTCTCAGTCGTTTGATTTTAATAATTAATATTTCGAATATTATTACAAAAATCATTACATGGGATAGGATTTCTTTATTTAATTTACTGCGTTCTACCTCCCCACAAGTGCGTGAGCTCATGCTCAGGGACACCCTGTATATTATATAGATAAACATGTTTGTAAAAATAAAGATATATTTTATCATATTTCTTATTTTTATTAATAAGATCTATATATAGTACAATATATAGTACAATCTATATATAGTACAATATATATTTATTTTTTTAAATAATTCATACTAAAATATTATTTTGAGAAGAATAAAATATGATTAAACAATGATTCCATATTACTAAATAAACATGTTCTCTTAAATATATTGCTTTTGAAAAATATATGATTCGAGAAAATTTATTAATAAATTGAACAAAATTGCTTTATTATATTGCTTAAGCTTTCATAAAGTTAATAAATTCAACTAAACTCTATTTGATGAGAATTTTTAATTGAACCTTTTATTTCAATGCTGAAATATACTATTTTCTTTTTTACTATTTCCGTATTTATGTTTTAGCTTGAAATAAAAAAAATATTAATTAGAAGATTTTTTATTAAAATAAATAATAATGTTGGAATATCTTTCACTTTCTAAGAATATGATATATTTAATTACAATATCTTAATAAATCAAGCAAAATATCAATTCTCATTTCAAATATTTTATTTTCTCATAATAAACAGCAAAATCACTTGAACATTCTTTTAAATATATAGCATTTGAAAAGTATTCCTAAAAATTTATTAATAGTAGATCTAATAGAAAAAAAATCGCTTGTTTATATTGTTTATAAGTCTTATAATGATAAATAAAATATAAATTCAACTATATTCCATTTTATAGAAGAGATTTAATTAATCTCTTTTAAGGGGATGCTGGAGTCATCGGCGAACTCATGCGCGATTTTGAACGCCGCCTTAAAAGAACTAAAAAAAATATTACCGACGCAGACGGCATGAGAGTGAGCGAGGTAGCAATAGGAGCGAGCGAGACAGTGATAGGAGCGAGCGAGACAGAAATAGGAGCGAGGGAGACAGTAATAGGAGCGAGCGAGACAGTAATAGGAGCGAGCGAGAGGGGAATAACAGCATACAAGGAAAGGCTCGATCCTCGAGTTTTCTCTTCTAACTGCTTCTAAATGCTCCTCTCGCTCGCTCGCTGAGATACATTTGTTGTGTGGTAATAATCATATATTATATATTATATATATAACGATGCACCCATGCACCCCTGATTCCCAGCAGGCGATCGCTGGAAGCTGCCGCCCGGCATAAGAACCGCCGGGCAAGGGCAGGGCGCTGAGCGCCACATTTTTTAAACACTAAAAACGAAAGCCGTACGGTTGAGTTTCAAAATAACGAAGCGCGCCGAAAACGGCCGACGAAACCCGAACGATCGGGTTAAGTCCCCTCGCGCCCGGCTCCACCGCGCGCCACGAACGGAGCCGTCACGTTTTGCGGCCGCTCGACGGGGGTAACGTTGTTTTTACGCCGGCGCGGACTAATTAGTCCCGTATAAAAAGGGCCCGTCGAGCGAAGAAGAGTCACTCTTTTCCGAGTTTCTCCAGCGCACCAGTCGCCAGAGCAAACTCACATAAGACGCCAAAACAGCAAAATCAGCGGTGGGGAGTACCCCGCCACGCCTGGGAATTCTCAGGATTTGCGAAGGCACAATCCTTCTGAAAAGTGCATTCAGAAATTGGGGCGTTCCCCGATCTCTCCGGGAGTTCTCGGCAGACGCACGAAACCAGCTTCCGTCACCTTTCCGACCAGTGCATCCGGAGGTAGAGAGGAGAGCTACCCCCGGCGGGACGTTCTCGCTAGCACGGTCTTCCCGAAGGGAAATCCCGTCGTTCCATTTCCCCGAAAATACGCGGTATTACGGGCAATCTCGCATCGCACGAAAAAACGGTAGAAAAACGCCGGCACGCGCCGTGACGTCACGCATCCATCGGACGACGATTAAACAGCTGATCGATTTAAACTTTTTATTACTCGCGAACGCGGCGTTGCATCGACACCCGGTCTTCACGACCAGCTGCGCGAACTCGTGGTACATCCGACCGTGCAACCTCAAGCATAAGCACCGATTGCAACCCCGCTAAAACGCGTTGCAATTATTAGCGCATTTCCGACACGAGCCGCGAGCCCACGAACGAACGGCCGCGGCATATCTCGAACGCATCGAGTTCTAGCGATATCGACACGAACACAATTGTATAATACGCGCCGAGTTTCTTTTGCGATAATTATTCGCCCACGCACGCAACTGTATCTGTATCAACTTTTTTAAAATATATATTCTTTGTTATTCTATTAATCGAACCCCGCATTGCACTTATTTCTACGCCTGCCTAATCGAACCCGATCACCATGACTGCCGCTATCCGCGGAAATAAGCTCGTTACATATATATATATATATATATATATATATATATATATATATATATTGTAAATACTCTGTGTACATTGATTTCATATTAGATCTTCTCTTACTTTTGTCTCTCTAATACTTTTATTTTTTTACTATACGACATTATATATAATCTGTTCTTTATTGCTGAACTGGTTGCACTAGTGTGCATTAGTTCAGAGTTTATCTTTCTCCTATCAATATGGAGGGAAAAGGATAAACTCTGAACTAGTACACACTAATGCAGCCAGTTCAGCAACAAAGAACAGACCGTATAATTATAAGCAATACTAAATTTATTTTGCGATAATACATTTGATATGTAAAATACAAGCTACGTTTATTTTAATACATGTTATATGTAAATAACATAAGCTACGTTTAAAAAGGATTATAATATAATAATAAAGTAATAAAGTATATATATTATAAATTAATATATAATTTATTTAAAATATATAACATGATATACATATTGTTATAGTCCGAAAGACTATAACTTATTATTTTGATAATATTAATAGAATATTCGCGAACCGCGCAAAACCGCTATCTCAGCGAACCACGCGTAAGAATGTTCGCCGGAAACGCGAAAACGCTAACGAAGGGATTCGACTTTGAACCTCCTTCGCTTGCACTTAGACTTTGGACGCCACGAAAAACCTCCATGACCATACATGGTCATGTCGCTAGGCGATCCCCTCCAAAAAACACCCTCAAATCGAGGGAATAAAAGCCGTCCACCGCGAATCCGCGGCGGACAGTCGTTAATCACAAAACAATCGTTAATAGTGTGAAATCGAGGGCTAACCGCTATATGGTGCGACGAATCACCCGACGAAATTGTTAGACGCTCTAAATCTAAGAACGAGGCTAAGAGAAGGCTTGAAAAGAAAATGACTAATATCGAATAAATGAATATATTTGTATGAGAGAAATTTTATAATAAAAAGTTGCAACCAAATTCAGGAAATTAACTTGAAACTCCCGGCTACCCCACACCCTGTGCCGCGTTCGGCACAACATTATTGGTGGCAGCGGTGGGATAGCCGAGATCAAAGACCATCCCTAGATCCTTAACGCCTGCAACAAAAAGAAAATACAGAATTAATAAGCTGGAGAGAGCAACTGCTATATTAAAGCAGATAGACTCAACCAGCACACAACACATACGGACGACAGTGATAAAGAAATCACGGTCAAGCAGCTGAAAGCCGAAAGGAAACACCAGCGCTCAAGGACCAACGTCGATCCCCAGCCAAGGCAACGCAACGCAGACGGACAACGCATCGCCGACGGACAACGCACCAACGCGGGACAACGACCCACCAGCAGCGTCAGCAGTCGAGCGATCCGATAAGCAACCCGATAAATTGCGACCATGCGAATCACCGTACTACTACTGTAAGTCGAACTTTGTCTAAATATCAGCACCGCCTAAACAAGTAAGATTTAAGAGTCCGCGATTTCTGAGCGTGCCAGCTCGATTGGCAAATAGATTCGGAACTGTAACTCCGATACGAGTAGCGGAAGAGGCTGCTCGCGATATTCGTAGTAGCGTACGAAAAAATTTAGAAAAGCATTATTCGAGTTCTGATTCATCCGAGGAACACGAACCGAATAATAACGATAATTCAATACAAGACGGACCAAGTCGCGTTACGGTACGAAGAAATTATTCACCAATATCAGTTCAGATGTTAGTCTATTCGAGCCACGTGCGCAAGTAAATATGGACAACGAAGCTGTCGATAGAGAAATCAAGCGCATGCGAGCGCAACAGGCCGAACTAAACGTAGCTGCGGCCTATGAGGACGCAGGTCAGCCGGCCGAAGGAACGAGTAACACATTACTCATCGAACTCGTACACAGTATTCGCGAAATACAAACTGAAATGCAGTACATGCGCGAACAAATGCGAAATATGCAAACCGCACAAGCAAATTTAAACGGTACGCGAGTAAATGCAAACACTGTCCCACTCGACGTAACTTACGGACGCACTCAAAGCGATATCCGAAACCGACGTAGCGCAGCCCCGCACCATGTGACATTAAAAGAAGCGCGAACAATGATTCCCGAGTTTGACGGAACGACACCACATAAATTACAGGAATTTTTAAACTCTTGCACGTATGCGGTAGAAAATATTAACCCCGCAGACGAAGAATCGTTAATTCGAGCAATCTTATACACTAAATTAAGAGGTAGAGCCCTGCAAGATTTCGAAACGCGAAACATCCAAACATTTGAAGAATTAAAAACACAACTCGAAACTTCCTATCAAGCAAAGCAAAGCACAACACACTTACAAATAGAATTCAATACTTTAAAACAAAAGTCGAGCGAAACCGCCCAGGCATTCAGCCAACGAGTCGATGCCCTAACCATGAAACTTTATGAGTCCACGGTGGAAGGGGAAGAACAGTCCCCTTCATTTAAACAAGCAATACACAAAATCATTCAAAAACAAGCACTCATAAATTTTCAAATCGGATTACGCGACGAATTAAAAACTCTGGTGCGATCACAACGATATACTTCGCTCCAAGAAGCGATAAATGGCGCGAGCGCGGAGGAGAAGCTTATCGGCCCACGAGCATCCGGCTTCTCTAATAAAAATAAATTCGACACTAAAACGCGATCAACTCGAGATACCAACATACAATGTTATAAATGCGGAAAATCTGGACACCATTGAAATGGCAACCCCCATAGTCACACTGAAGGATAAGAAGGAAAATATAAAAGAAATAAACATTATAGAAACGGGAAGAAAAATAAAAAACACTATATCCCGTAAGCAGCGAATTTGACAATTATTGCGAACACAACATTTAAATGCAGAAGAAGAACGAACACTCGTAAAAATTTGCGAAGAATACAATGATATATTCCATCTGGAAGGAAAACCACTGACATGCACCGCGACGGTCGAGCATGAGATAAGCACGCGTGCCGACACCGCGCCGGTGAATGTGAAACCATACCGATTACCCGAGAAGCATAAGGCAGAAGTAAATCGACAAGTACAAGAAATGCTGCAAGATGAAATTATCAAGACAAGCACGAGTAAGTGGAACGCACTCTTATTAGTAGTGCCTAAGAAAGCAGATACATCATGTGTGTGAAGTTAGCCCCGCACTTTTCGAATTTTGAATTTTTGTTGATTGTGCTGCATTGTGCTCCGTTTGTGCTGTATTGTGCCGCAAACGGCAACTCTCTAACTCAAAGCATATTCAAGAAAAAAGAAAAAGAAATTTTTTTTGCTAGCCCCGCACTTTTCGAATTTTGAATTTTTCTTGATTGTGCTGCATTGTGCTCCGTTTGTGCTGTATTGTGCCGCAAACGGCAACTCTCTAACTCAAAGCATATTCAAGAAAAAAGAAAAAGAAATTTTTTTTGCTAGCCCCGCACTTTTCGAATTTTGAATTTTTCTTGATTGTGCTGCATTGTGCTCCGTTTGTGCTGTATTGTGCCGCAAACGGCAACTCTCTAACTCAAAGCATATTCAAGAAAAAAGAAAAAGAAATTTTTTTTGCTAGCCCCGCACTTTTCGAATTTTGAATTTTTCTTGATTGTGTTGCATTGTGGTACGTTTGTGCTGTATTGTGCCGCAAACGCAAGATCGATAACACCAAGAATAAAAAAATATAAAACTAAATTATGGTAGCCCCGCACTTTTTTACGATTAAGCTCACGATTTTTTCCTAAATTGGCCCTAACTTGTGCCATATTGTGTCGTTGGAAAAATTTCAATATCTCATTTTATTTCGATAAAGAAAATTCACAAAGATAGATTAAAAAAATATTACAAAGATTAAAAGAACATAAATCACACTGCAATGCAAATATAAAATTTCTGCAAGTTGTGCTGAGTTGTGCTACTCAAAATCTACAAAACACATGCATAAAAAGCAGGGATTATCTTGAAGGGATGAAAAAATTAATAAAAAAGGAATGAGAATGAATTAAAAGACATTTTATACATCTAATTTTAATATGTAATAAATATATGTGATAAATATATTTAATATGGAATACTCACATACAAACACACACACACACACACACACACACACACACACACACACCGCTTTTTGCGTTACCCGGAACCAACGATGTGGACGTAGCGGTATTCTGGTTCCATTTTGTTTTTTTTTATTTTTGTTTTTAATTTTTTTTGTATTTTTAATTTTATAAATTTTTTATATATTTTTTTGTGTTTTATATTTTTAATGTTATAGATGTACATATATATTATATTTGAAAATAAAACTAAATAAAATTGTGAATATTGTGAAAATTTTTGTCGTAAATAACGATAACATAATATTTTCATATGTTCTTATATACCGTTACGTGGGAGACGAACGGCGAACAGTACTGGCGCGCGAGGGGAATGGTCGAAAACAAATGCATGCGCTGGAGCCTTAGTAGTGGAGGAAGAAGCTTATCTATAGAGCGACAACTGACCGACGACGGCTGATTTAATAAGTCACGCGTAAGACGTCTGGTTACGTCTACTTTCATACTTTCGTTTTTATTCGTACAGATTTTCTTTTATAAGACTGAGCATGGCGCCAGTAGATGTATTAGAAAAAATATTACTATGTTCTAAATATAGATGCGTTTTGGATGAAGCTGGAATAGTAGTTGTTCCAAAATCTGCTATATATAAAGAATTAAGTTCTTTATTAGAGGGAAAGATTTCCCCGAAATACATTTATATTATTTTGTTGCAAAATAGATATGAGTTATATGACAAAGTTTTAAAATATCACAATTTAGATAAATCTATTAACACTAAATTTGATATATCTACTGATGATGACGACGAATCATTTAATTTATCAATTACGGAAAAAGATATAGAATTTAATGTCAATATACCTTTAAAAACATGGCACGATATAGATTGCGAATCAGTAATTTATAAATCTAATAGCAAGGTACAGAGAAATTATAACACATTACGCCGCCGTAGGTGGACAAATATAATTTTCGAACTTATATATGAAACTGCAAAGTTACCATGTGCATTTATATTTAAACGATGTAAAATATCTGAAACGGGCATTTATGCTACTATTTATGCAAAATGTCCGGATTGCTCGTCAAATTTTATTGGTAAAGTTATTATAAAACCTAATAGTAACACAGATGTTCAAATGGAATGTCGTGTGACAAATTTTAATGCGGACATCAAACACACAAAGAAACGTTCTCTGAGTGGACAAAAAAGAGTAGAGATATCACAATCTCTTTCAACGGGTGCGTTGTCGGCAACAACATGGCGGAGGCGAGAAGCTACAAAAATAATGAATTTGTATGATTCGGAACCTCCACATCTATATAAAGCTACTACATTGAGAAAGGCAAAACAAGAAAGGCAAGATCTCGACTTGCAAGTTACAGGATCATGTGCATATACCAATCTGCAAAATATGAAATATATAAATCATGTAGGTTCCATCCATGGTATAGGCTATGATCCATTTTTTGTCCATTATTGAACAGCTGAACAGATGCTTGTTTATTTAGAATATCACAATACGCTTTACATAGATGCAACTGGTTCGTTAATTAAAAAATTTCATTTACCAAATGGAGAACTATCATCTCATATTTATTTATACCAAGCCGTCACAAATATTCCTAACTATAAAATGCCAGTTTTTCAAATGTTGAGTGCTGTGCAAAATGTCAATGCTATTCAGTATTGGTTGAGTGAATTCTTGCGTATCGGATCGATTAAAAAAGCAAATTTTCCAATTCCTAAATCGGTCATATGCGATTTTGATATGGCATTACTTAATGCTATTGTGAAAGCTTTCGTGCAATACTCAAATTTAAAACATTATTTAACAACCTGTTTTTCTCTAATTTTAAGAGAACATTCTGTTGAAATGCCAAAGTGCTTCATACGACTTGATATTTGCCATTATATGAATATGGTGTCTAAATGGAAATTCTTTTCACAACTAAATCCAAAAGTAAAGAAATTTTATATACGAGCTATGGCTTTATTAACGAAGCAGACGAACTTTTCTCATTTAGTCGAATTAATAAAGAGTATTATTTTATTATCTCTCAGTGAAGAAATTGGGAAAGATAATGATGGAAATGAGTCTCCATCGGAAGTTGCTCGGATCCTTATAACGAATCATATAAAAGGTATTGAAGAAATTGTTACCTATGAAGATAATGACAATAATACACAAGATGAAGATTTTGATTTAGAAATAACAAATTGTAATATTGCATCATGGTCTAATAATCTTGTTGAAGAGTGTCGCAAAACGCTAGTAGAAACAAAAATAAAATGTGATATGGCAAGTCCATATTACGTTCCGCAATTAAGCCAAAAATTAAAAACATTTCTTTGCTACTTTCCACTATATTCGGGAGTAATGATCCCTATTTTTAAATATGGAGAGATAAATGCTAGCTCATCATCCGTAGAGTCTGAGATGAAAGATGTTAAGCATATCTTATTAAATAATAAAGAACGGCCGATGAGAGCAGATAAATTTGTAGTCACTCATTTAAGATCGTTTGCAGGTAGAGCACGATTGGCTATGTCGGCACATGACTCTCCGTCTTCTGCTAAAAATAATGAGTCAGTCACAAAGAATGATGTCATCAGTAGTTCGATAAGTGAAACTGAACACATTATTCCGACTATTATTAAAGAAAGCAACCAGTCTGGAGACATATCAAATTTTCCAATTATGTTCAATCAATCAAAAAAGTTTAAAACCAACTCTAATTCTCCGACAAATATTGGAGTAAAATTTGATTCTCAGGATAATATATTGGACGATATAAACGATTTAAATTTAGAGCATAATTGGAGAAATAAAAACACAACACAAACAAACAAAAGAAAAACATATTTGGATAATTGTCCAGACTGGGATATAAGTCATACAGGAAAGACGCGCATGGGAGTCGCAAATCTGCAAAATGGTAGTCTATGTCCCTTTCTAACTATCGATAAAAAAAAAGTTGTTATTACCAACACGTGCGGATTTGACAGTATCGCATCTATAATTGCATGTGCATGCATTCATGAATATTATAAAAATAGTATTGAAACAAATGATACTAACATCATGCAATTCATTAAGTGTCTTTTAAAAAATGGTTGCAATCAAAATACGTATAAATTAAGAGCTGAAATATTAATGGCTGTCAATAATTTCAAAACTCAAATCGATAAAAATTATATAACTATAGACTGTCTTTCAAGCATAGGAAATGTTGCACAATATGTTTTTAAAGACAATCCCAGTTATACAGAAATAAAAAATTGTGTCATATGTTCACGCATTATCATGCGTCAATCTGTATTGGTTCCTATTAATATAGATATTATTATAAAGCACGGATATTGTGAACTATCCGCGGCTATATTAGAAGGTATGCCAAATAATAGATCCATCTGCTGTGAAAAACCTATGAATAGAAACATAAAATACAAAAAACAAATATTGATAGAATGCGACGCAATAAAAAATGATATAGAGGAAGAACATTTTCTTGCAGAATTTTAGCCAAAAATACAGGTTGGCGATAATTCGTTTCTTTTAGCAGGCATTGTAGCACGATACGGTGCTATTGAGAACGAACATTATGTAGGATATTCTTATCAAGGATCTCAATGGATAGAGTTCAATAATTTAGTGCGACGTACAAGAACCAAAACTAAAGAATATAAAATAAAACCGCATTTAATAATCTATATTGCATGCGAAGCAAATTCTTTTTAATTATGTTACACATTGAAAAGATAAAATAGATTTCGTGCATTTTTTTTTTATCTTATATGCTTTTCTAAAAAAAGATGGTAAAAATTTTATGTTATCGTTATTTACAACAAAAATTTTCACAATATTCACAATTTTATTTAGTTTTATTTTCAAATATAATATATATGTACATCTATAACATTAAAAATATAAAACACAAAAAAATATATAAAAAATTAATAAAATTAAAAATACAAAAAAAATTAAAAACAAAAATAAAAAAAAAACAAAATGGAACCAGAATACCGCTACGTCCACGTCGTTGGTTCCGGGTAACGCAAAAAGCGGTGTGTGTGTGTGTGTGTGTGTGTGTTTGTATGTGAGTATTCCATATTAAATATATTTATCACATATATTTATTACATATTAAAATTAGATGTATAAAATGTCTTTTAATTTATTCTCATTCCTTTTTTATTAATTTTTTCATCCCTTCAAGATAATCCCTGCTTTTTATGCATGTGTTTTGTAGATTTTGAGTAGCACAACTCAGCACAACTTGCAGAAATTTTATATTTGCATTGCAGTGTGATTTATGTTCTTTTAATCTTTGTAATATTTTTTTAATCTATCTTTGTGAATTTTCTTTATCGAAATAAAATGAGATATTGAAATTTTTCCAACGACATAATATGGGCGACACAAGTTAGGGCCAATTTAGGAAAAAATCGTGAGCTTAATCGTAAAAAAGTGCAGGGCTACCATAATTTAGTTTTATATTTTTTTATTCTTGGTGTTATCGATCTTGCGTTTGCGGCACAATACAGCACAAACGTAGCACAATGCAACACAATCAAGAAAAATTCAAAATTCGAAAAGTGCGGGGCTAGCAAAAAAAATTTCTTTTTCTTTTTTCTTGAATATGCTTTGAGTTAGAGAGTTGCCGTTTGCGGCACAATACAGCACAAACGGAGCACAATGCAGCACAATCAAGAAAAATTCAAAATTCGAAAAGTGCGGGGCTAGCAAAAAAAATTTCTTTTTCTTTTTTCTTGAATATGCTTTGAGTTAGAGAGTTGCCGTTTGCGGCACAATACAGCACAAATGGAGCACAATGCAGCACAATCAAGAAAAATTCAAAATTCGAAAAGTGCGGGGCTAGCAAAAAAAATTTCTTTTTCTTTTTTCTTGAATATGCTTTGAGTTAGAGAGTTGCCGTTTGCGGCACAATACAGCACAAACGGAGCACAATGCAGCACAATCAAGAAAAATTCAAAATTCGAAAAGTGCGGGGCTAACTTCACACACATCCCTCCTGGATGCCTGAAAAATTAATGTAAAATAATATTTGGTCATAAGAATAATAATTTCTAACACGAGGCTGTCAATATTTTATAAAAATTTGCAAAGCATTAAGTATAACAAAATGGATAGCATCTATAGGCTTAAGGCATATACACATGAGCCAATGAAAAGAAAAAAAAAACCAACTAGCATGAATGAACAAAAATAATATAAAATTTAGATTAAAATAATTTAAAAAATCAGAATAAGGCCAATGAACATCATCAAAAATCAACCATGAACATTTACGATCACACTCTTCTATATATGAAAGCATGTACCAAGCCTTATAAAACATTAACACTTCATATAAAAAGTTTTCATTTATAATAACCCCCCTTTTTTTTTTCGAGTACTTTAATGACAAAATTTCATAATACCAAACCTTATTAAGTATAATTATGTCAGAATATTACTTACTAGTAAGTCTTCATATGACGGAAATATATGGACACCCTATATTCGTGTTCCTACTCACCGGGTACCCCCCTGGCAAAAGTATCGCCTGAATTAATAAAATAATAATATTAAGGATGGACATCTATAGCTACTATGAATATAAAATGTATATACACAATTGTAAAATGCACGAACATTTACATATGAGCACTCTTATACATATATATATAAATATATATATATATATATATATATATATATATATATATATATATACGTGCATATGAACATATACAAATTTAATAATGTAAGACTAAAATCTTCCGAGAAATGAATAAGGCCCAGCTGCATAACGTGTGAAATAACACTCGAAAAATAGAATCTAAATTCAAAAACTTTATTAAATAAAAATAAAAAATTACAACAACGAATATAATGACAGCAACTTCTTACCATGCATAATATACATATATCATTAAGTCAAAGGAAATAAAACGTGAAAACACGAGAGAAATAGAGAAATAATATGTGTACTTACGAATAATATTGCACAAAGAATATTATGCGTATAACTCTACGAGTCGAACAAGCGTGCAAGGCCAAGTCCAGCACGTCGCGTTATCTCCATTGGAATTTTTAAACATCCTCTCCCGACCTAAAGGCAGAGGGAAGATCTAAATTCGCGCTCGCATGAGTGCAGATCAAATTAATACATCTACTTTTTTTTATAATTAAGTATTAACAAAGTATTTTCTATTAATATTATACTATTATCCAGTGCCATACACCTCTATATATATATATATATATATATATATATATATATATATATGCATATTATATGTGACATGTGAACTGACTACATGTACGCATATGCATATATATTTTATAACAAAATCCAATAAAATAAAAGTAGGAACGTAATAAACAATCGTCAGGACGAAAAATTAACATATATTAACATATAAAAATATACACCTTTATATATATATGCATACTATATGTAACATATAAATTGAATAAATTTACATATACGCATATATATTTTATAACCAAACTCAATAAAATAAAGGTATAAATGCAATAAATACGCATCGCGATAGAAATTGACACATATATATATTAACATGTCCAGAAATATCCCCATATATATGCATACTATATGTAACATATAAATTGAATAAATTTACATATACGCATATATATTTTATAACCAAACTCAATAAAATAAAGGTATAAATACAATAAATACGCATCGCGATAGAAATTGACACATATATATATTAACATGTCCAGAAATATCCCCATATATATGCATACTATATGTAACATATAAATTGAATAAATTTACATATACGCATATATATTTTATAACCAAACTCAATAAAATAAAGGTATAAATACAATAAATACGCATCGCGATAGAAATTGACACATATATATATTAACATGTCCAGAAATATCACCATATATATGCATACTATATGTAACATATAAATTGAATAAATTTACATATACGCATATATATTTTATAACCAAACTCAATAAAATAAAGGTATAAATACAATAAATACGCATCGCGATAGAAATTGACACATATATATATTAACATGTCCAGAAATATCCCCATATATATGCATACTATATGTAACATATAAATTGAATAAATTTGCATATACGCATATATACTTTATAACAAAACTCAATAAAATAAAGGTATAAATACAGTAAATAAGCGTCGCGATGGAAATTAACATATATATATTAACTTGTCCAACAATATCCCTATATATATATATATGCATACTATATGCATATACATTTTGTAACAAATTTAACAATAAAACAAAGGAAGAGATATAATAGACTGTCGCCGCGACAAAAACATATATCAGCACGCAAGAAAATATATATATATATATTACGAATGTTAATACAAATAATTAATATTAATAACCCCAAGATCTTATACAATAACTATTAATCTTATACAATGATTATTAAATACGATTCAGTAAAAACTTGCTGAAATCAATTTTCATAAGCAATATGCGAATACATATCTATACATATATATATATATATATATATATATATATATATATGTGCTAATATAAAAGTCGTCCAAATGAAAATCTTCAAAGAATAAAATATTGTCAAAATCAAAAGACCTCTTGAATAAAAGATCACGGTAGAGCGTGCAATGAATTCTTCGAGCACATCCGTCGTGATCATTCTTAGAAGTAAAACGAGCCGTTTTTTTTCATACGTCGTTCCGAGAACTGTAGGAATGAAATTTCTTCTAGCGATATAATAACTATTCAGTAAGGTGATAATTAATTTCCATATACGTATATTCTTATTGTAAAATTTATTGTAATAATAATGGCTTAACGCATTAGAATTTATTAAAATATTATTCATAGACTTGAGTAATCATTAAAAGTCGACTTTGAAAATTTTAAAATATATACCTATAAAACCACGAAAAATTCTAATTGTTGAAGCCTTTATTAAATAAATAAAAATATATATTGTAAATGATAAACCTCGATAATTAGCCTTAAGATAATTATTAAACCTGGTAATATTACGTGTAATATGCCAGTTTGAGCCACGTAAACGAATTTTAAAAGGTAATTCATTTAAAAATTATTACTGTTACTAATGTGTCTTATAAAGAGAAAGAATGCGGTGAGCATTCTTCGAAGGACACCCAGCATACCTATTTTTAGAAAAAGAGATAAGCCATCTTCGCATCCGTTGCGTTAGAATCTGCAAAGAAAAAACCTCTTATAGCAATCTAAATGCTAAAATTTTCTTTACTAATTATTACTAATTATTAATTTACTAATTATTAATTAATTACTAATTATTAATTTTAACTATATATGCCTATACCATTGTGAAAATCATTGTAATAATAATGGTTTAATACATCAGAATTTACCAAAATATCACTTAAAATTTAAACAATTGCTATAAATCGAAGAGGCCCACCTCTTCTCCCTACCATTAAACATCGAACCAGAAGAAGGTATTTAAGGCACCTCGGGCGTCAAGTCTCGGCCTGTGTCTCAGCTCTCTACGCCATTAACTCTCGAACTCTCGGTCCTCTAGGCCATTAGATCTCCAGCTCTCGAAGAGGAAAAACCTAGAAGCCTACCGGACACCTTAACTTATTCGAAAATAACTTAGTCGCGATTTCGATTTTTTTCCTTCGGGACTTAGTCTCAATCTCTATTAAGAGAGCTGTATCAACGTTAACACTTGTTACGTCTTACTTCTCCAGTTTTCGGTAACTATTCCCTCACTCTCTGATTCTAGGATCAGACCTGCTGGGCTTACCATACAGATGAGCGAAGTGCGTCTCCCAATTTATCTTTTGAGGCAACCTGCGCAATGCCGGCTATACCTCGGGATCGCCGGGAGCTCTGGACCTAACTGCTTTGATTGGATCGCTGGATTTATCTGCTTTCCGAAGGATTATGCTTGTGGATCGTGCGTGTCAAGAAATAAAAGTTCACTTTATTGTAGGAAAAGTACAAATTTGTATATTTATTTAATATCCTTTAATACATTTTTATTCTTTGGTTTCTCTCCTTGGTCGTAGGTACATATAGCAGATCAGAAAAAGATGAAGCTGTTCAGTATATTAGAGAGAGAAGATCATATAAGGAGACATGTTAATTATATACCATCGCAAATAATTAAAATAGAGTTGCGCAGATGCAGCGGTAAAGTATCGCGCAGATGCGGCAACAGTTCATGAAATACAAGAAATCAATTGATTTGAATAAAATGTTTCATATAATAAAATAAAATAATTCAAATTAAAATAATTCAAATTGCCAAATGTTCAATTTAGTAAAAGATTTTAATTTAATAAATGAATTTAATTATATTATAATAAATTTTATGATGAGTCATACAATGATGAATCATACGAATATAAAATAAAATAAAAATGAGTCATACAATGATGAATCATACGATGATGAGTCATACAGCAGGTGTTCGTTAACAGAATATTTCAATAAATTATATGATGAGTCATACGACGATGAGTCATACAAATATAATTTTAAATAAAATAAATTAATTAATTTGTTAAAATGAAATAAAATAATACAGTCAATAAAAGTGAATTAAATCATTGGCAAATTGCTTCAATAAGAATATGCGATGTACTATTAAAAGTTGTTCACAAAATGGCGGACCGCCGTGAAATATGGTAAAACAAGATGGCAGGTTCCCCAACTCCTTATATATTATACATGAAAAATATATGTAGATTCGTAGAAATTTCTGGACTTTCGGTAGATAGGGAAATAGATTGCTTTTTATTTCGTTTATTA
This sequence comes from Camponotus floridanus, assembly GCF_003227725.1. Classification (NCBI taxonomy): domain Eukaryota; kingdom Metazoa; phylum Arthropoda; class Insecta; order Hymenoptera; family Formicidae; genus Camponotus; species Camponotus floridanus. Next base: position 30,615 of record NW_020229629.1, read on the forward strand.
TAAAGCTGAAGGAATACAGAGGTACTGGAAAATGGAAGGATAGATACCGTATCGGCTTGCTTAGCCTTCAATCAAATAGTTAAAATGATTCCTTTAATAATATTCGTTTGAATCTCGCGCCGAGAATCTAGTGATAAAAAGAGACAGACATACTACCGTTATATGTGATTTTCATGAATGTACTTAAGGAAGTCTGTTCGGAAATTGAAATCGATTATAAATTCGTCTTTATGATGAAGCTCTTTAATGAGTCTTCGATAATTCGTATTAATGATTCAATTAATAATACTAATAATATCTTCGATAAATCTTTATGTATCAGACGTGTAATTGCAATATTATTTCAATTGTTTAATTATAATTGCGTATAGGCATCTCAAGAGTAGACATAGATGCAATAATTGATCGTAGTAGATCGTAATAAAGAGATAGTAAATGTAGTAGAATATCGTTGCGAATCACGAGAGTAAAGAAGTATGTAAAATAAAAGAAATAGGTACTTACCAATGAGTACTGCAGAGTGAAGTTGAAGATCTCCAGGGAGGACAGTCTACCTCGGTGACGTCGCTGTAGGAGAGTTGAAGGAGCCGGTGATGAATGACTGGCAGAAGACTCAAGTGATGATAAAATAAAACTTTAATATACTTTGTTCCAAGTACAAAGATTTGACAGTTCTCGGACTAAGTCCTTTTCGGCTCAAAAATAAATACTCGTGACTGCGTGAAGGTTATACGTTGAAAGAACTGAGAGTCAAATGCGAATTTAATAATATAAGAGAACCGTGAGTCAAATGCTCACGTGTGTGGATTTAAGAGAACTAAGAGTCAAATCGAGTCAAATGCGAAGAGAGTCGCTCTGCATGGGTTTTTATAACGGGATTCCTACTTTTTGGGCAATTGTCGCAGAGTGGGAGCAGGTTCCTTTTCGCAGGGCGGAGTCTCTGATGATTGGTTCCCCTCTTAAAATTGGATGCGTGCGCAGCTTTTCATCGGTAGAAGGGTGATGCGTGCGCAATTTTGCGTAGGCGTTTGAACGATGATTGCGTCCCCGTTTTTGGGTCTTGAGGTGGTGGGGGAAGTAGAGTAGCCAATCAGGAAGTAGCAAAAATTCTGATGCAACCGGATGCGGTGAGTCATCGATGAGTCACTTTTGGCAACAATTCTTCTGATACTTGATATTTTTCTTGAAGGTTATTAGTGACATTCGATATTTTTTCGTATAATTTATGTGACAGGTGTCCTTCGATTACAATAGATTTGCGTCGCCAAATTATCGCATCGGCTTATCTTTAAATTATTATAAATTATTTAACTGATGAGCTCATGGTCGAATCTTTGTTATAAACAATATGAATATGCGTATTTAGTAACGCATATATAGTATATGTAGACGGCTAAATAAAAGTATCTATAGTATGTGTACGTATAAGAAATATGTTTTACCAACAAGACTTCAAAATTTGTAAGAATAATGGAATTTAACATTTGGACCTCCCTGTAGATTAGGGAGTCGAAAATATATGGAATTATGTAAAAACATGTGTAAATATTCGGCTGTGGTCCTCAAAATTTGGGTTTAAAGATTTATAATGTATCAGGATAGTATATTCTCGTAAGAGGTATACGTCGGTAAGTCGGTAAGTTAGTATGTCGGTAACTTCTGAATTTAAACAAAATTAAAGTATTAGGATAGCATGTATATGAAAGAGGCATGCTCCTAGTGAAAGAATATATATAAATATATATATATGTTTGTTGGTTAATATCTTTAAAATTAAAGTTTTAAAATTTTAAAGTATCAGGGTAGCATATTCATAAAAGAGGTATGCTCTTGGTAGAACGTCGGTAACTGGTAGGTCGGTAAGTCGTTGGGTTGGTAAGTTATCATAAGTCGGTAAGGTAGTAAGGTGTCGGTAACAAAAAGTCGGTATGTTACCATAGGTAGGTAAGGTAGAAAAGTGTCGGTAACAAAAAGTCGGTAAAGTAGAAATCTGTTTTATCATCAGTCGGTAAGGTAGGAATTTCCTATATTATCATTTATCCTTGGTCGGTAAAGTAGGAATTGACTTTACCATCCCATGTAGAAAGGGTTGAAGTCTTGCAGGCTCTTTAAAAGTATAAGAGGTTACTATTCTGTAGGCGCTGCTTATACTGTATTAAAGGTATAAGTTTTTAGGCGTTTGTATATACGATCAACGTTATATAGGCGCATTGAGAGTAAATAGTGTTGAAGTTTTATAGGCGCGTTTCATCTCTTAAGCCATGCAGGCTTATTACAATTTATATTTTATGAAAAATAAGGCAAGAAGATCAATGTGCTATTTACTATAGAGTTTTAATATGAATTTAAAGAATCTTTTGCACATGTAATGTGGGTTCATTATATAGAATAATTAAATATAACTGAGTTTTCTTTATATAAAGAGTGAATGAAGTATTTTTAGAAATATTCTCTTTGTATGAATAATACAGCATTTTGATCTTCTATAATTTTATATTATTATTCGATTATATAATAGCAAAAAACTAACTCGAGAGAGTATATAAGTAGTAATGTAATGTGATTATATATTGATTATATATTTAAAATAAATTTTTGTAGCGGGACGTAACACCTCCCCCCGAAAAAAAAGACAAAATCCGATATTTTTGAAGGATTTTGGTCAGGGAGTTTTAATCGGTTTCCTCTATAGTACTCAAGCGGTCTCTTAACGTAGAATATTGAGAGTTAATATTTACGTTTTCTGGATCCGGATGGCAAGGTTTCGTTTTCCTTGGCGGTTTAGATGGTGGGGGTTGTTGAGTAATAACTTCTGGAGGTGCTGTTGGTTCCCCGTCAGTGACTGGTTCACAGTGATTTCCAAGTCTCTTCTTCTTCTTCTCGGGTTCACGAGCAAGATGAAGTAGTAGATTTGCAAGGGAGCTCCATAGTGCTCCGAATAAGTGTAGGCTGCATCCATAGACCATGTGTAAGGCGTATCCATGGATGATCATGTCAATGATTAATTTGACAAGACGGATGATCATGAAGATTCCTACGAGTCCAGCGGTTGCCGAACCAAAATTGATGAATCCCTGCCATATGCGGGATGCTGTACTCTCGACAATTTTATTCAGAGAGTCTTCGTCTAGTAAATTATATACGGATATTCCTTCAGTGTTCATGGAATGTCCGGTGAGTCCTCGAGCTACTGCATTGAGCAGTGCAGGTTTCTCTGCTGGAAACATGATATGGTTTCGCAGTTTTTCTAAATCACTAGCAGAATAGATTCCGCTTACTGCTAGCGGTCCTGGAGTAAGGTATCTCCATGTTAAGGCTGCCATAGGCTTCAATTGCTGGGGAGGCAGTTGTCTCACTTGTATAGCAGGTGTAAGTTGGATCCATGTATCCTCAATTCTATACAAGGTCGGTAATTCATTACTGCACTCCTTTTCATTACCTATTTTGGTAATTATTCTTGATTTAGGTGTAAGAAAATAAGAATTATTGTGAACTGTAACGGGAAGTTCCGTGTAACATCTGTCGGTTCTTCTTACAGTGACTTCCACTGGAACACACTTGATTATTTGTACGGCTTCTCCAGTGGTAACTGCCATGTAACCAGGTCCTTTCATTAGACGGTAGGCAAATTCCTCTGGTTGTGTAGTAGCGAAGGACAAGGCATTAGTGATTACTTGTCTTTCGAGAACGCATTTTTGCTGTATCACATTGTGATATAGAGAAGTCATTTGCTGTTTAATATGTTTCTCTATGTATACGAATTTTGAATTCATATACGTGAAGATGTCGAGATTATTTACTGGAATAGTTCCTCGACTGACAAAGGTATCACCTTTATTTGCTTCTAAAATGAAAAGCTTTGGGTGTTCAGTACACAAGAGAGTATATCCACATAATGGTAATTCTTTCGTCTTCATGAGAGCGAAAGTAATTTCCTGAGTTACCAAGCTATAAATAGTTGGTGTTGCTGTAGTGGAATGATTTTCGGCGATTTTAGTAGCTGGTCCTTCGTAGAGGACGTCATACTGATGAAAATTGCAGGAAGTTGTGGGTATGGATTTCCAATAAGAATATCCATTATCAGCATCTAAACAAAAGGTATCAGCGAGATCGCAGACTGTGCCAGATTTTAATCTGATTTTTCCAGTATTCAATTGCACAGGTACGTATGAAGATCTCAGTGATATTTTGGCAACTGCTTGAACGACGACGTCGTCCCAAGTTCCAAAAGGGTCGGAATATTGCGTTCCCTTACAATATCCGTCTACTTGTATTCGTCCAGCCATAGTAATACTACGGTAGGTCGTTTGATTAGCCTTTAATCCTGTGACGAGATGATGATCTCCTAAGGTAATGGTTCCATCTTGAAACATTCTCAAGCATTGAGAATAATCGGTTTCGTGTACATAATCGGCCTTTCCGTTATGAACAATAGAAATGTGCGAATGCATTCCGCAATGGTAAATGCTTCTTGATATTTCAACTTTACATTGAATAACTTCTGTGTAGCTGTAGTCAGATAATTGCAATAATTGTATATAGACTTCGGTGGTGTTGGGGGTGCTTATGTCTAAGTCGCATTCTCCAACATCAAGTAATGAGACAGCTGTGATATTGAGGTGTTGTCCGCCACAATCAAATCCAATTAGGCCAGACGCTTCGCTTATTATGATTAATAAGAGTAAGGTCGTCATGGTCTGAAATAATTATGTGTAAGTAATATAATTATATATATATTCTATTTTGTTACATGAGATTATAATAATGATTGTGGTGATAACATAATATTTTATATCAACTAACGATTACATTTTCCTTTCTTTTTTCGTTATGTATGCTTTGAGGATACACATATATATATTTTGTATATAAGAGAGTGGATTATTTCAAAATATCCATTAACATGTATTCATTTTATATATGCTTGTATGTATATTTGTAAGTATATAGAAGATATATGTTTTCATATTTTTTCAGTAATATTTTTATAATAACTTATTATTGTTTTTTTTTTATTTTATGTTTGTTCAATATATATATATGTATATATATATGTATGTATGAATATCTGTAAAATATCGCAAAATTATTTGTTGTAGAGAATCAAGAATCTAATATCGTTAAGAATTCATTTGGATCGATTGGTTCAGTTCTTGTTTCTCTCAATCCATATTCTACTTCTAAAGTAATAGGATTTATGGATATGCCGATCAATCGTTCAAAAGTACTTTCGTTTTTCATTGCTACAAATATAAATCGATAATAAGCACGCAAGCACTCTTGGCATTCTACGATTGGTCGACTAGTGCAGCATGGTTTACCGCACGTTTGACACCGTTGAATAGGCACATTGCCATATTGAAAGGTGTGTACAGATCGAGTTAAGACTCTGTTATAAGCTTTAGGTTTGTAACAATTAGAACAAATAATATAAGGTGATGAAGAATAAAGAACGTCATGAGTTGTAATGATTATACATTTTACGAGAAGACTATTATAAAATGAGTCTCGTAAAATAGGATGTATAGTAGATCTCTGTTTATAAGGAGGGCACATTTTTGCCGTTTATGCGTATATTCCCTTTTTATGTGTACTGCAGAAGGCAAATACACCTAATTGATTTATATCCCGTCCATGTTTTAGTTCATATAATGTTCTTTCGAAATATGTAAATGTACATTCTTTGCATTCCAAGAGAGGACGAGTTTCATCTAAATCAGATCCGCAAAATTCACATTTAGCAAATACTATATTGCCAGATGTCATCCAATGACATACCACAAGTTCATGATTGCTTCTAATTTGGCGTAATTTAGAACAGTTACAACACATTCGAGTATAAGGTTTATCCCAATTTCCTGGTTTTTTGTAAAACATAACCTTTTTACATTCGTAACTACATATGTTTGGACAGTGTTGTAAAATTCGGTGGATCGGATGTTCACAAGAAATGTTTTCAAGATTTGAATTATTCATTATGACGGTTACGTGAGAGTTCTTGCTCTCTCTCTTCTTCAAGGTAAAACAAAAAGCATTTTTGACAATCTATCAAGGGAGTTCTTTGCGCTATAGGAGTAGCACATAAGTAACATTTAAGTGGAGGAGGATGAGGTGGATCGTGTGATATAACGTGATATTTAACAGGATAGTCTTTCGTTGATGCGTGCGTCACGCATACGGGGCAATAGTATTCACCTTTGCATATATAACCATCGAGTTCTTCATGCATTATTTTATGAAGAGGGTCCATCCCTTTTAATTGTTAGGGGAGTCAAAGAAGTAAGCCCACTAAAGTATCTAATACAAATATTACAGTCTGTTATGGGTCTCTGAATAGTCATGGGGTTTCGACAACGACTACATATGGTAGGGAGCGTGTGAGGGGCAATACTTATAGTATGCTGATCTAATGGTAAAAAGTGTCTTTGAAGAAGAGGGTGATAAATAATAGTATAGCAAGTACAACAGTAATAGTTGCGAGTAAGCAAATGGAGATATCCATGTAATTTAATGCATAAAGGGGTAGAAGTAGACTGAGACATGCTAGAGTAATCTAATTCATGTTAAAAGTTAGAAAATCAATAATATCTCTGAGACATGTAGAGCATTGATAGAGCGGTGTTAACACAGTAATAGATTGAAGACAGTTAACACAAAGTAATTCGGAACGATGTGGTTCTAGAGAAATAAAGTGAGAGAAAATAAAAGAAAATTGCATTTGCAATATAGGAGGTTGAATGCTTTGATAACACGTTTCGCATAAATAACAATTTAAAACAAAGTCTCGATATCCTGTGATTTTAACGCAATAAACTGATTCATCAGAGGACATACCCTCGTTACGATGAATTTAGAGGAAAACTCTATTAACTACATTTAATAGTAGCGGATATTCACATTCGTCTACATGAGTCGATGTGTTGTGAAGAGTTCTGAGGAAGCTGCGTGCTGTTAAAGCACAAGGGATACACTCACTAATTGGTCGAATTCGTATCACTGTTGCGTTGCACTTTAAACAGAATTCGTCTCTGACGGTATGACTGTTTACGAAGAAATGTGTGCGCATTGATCGGTATCGTTCATGAATGAGTGAGGTACGAATCCTTGAATAGCACTTGTGACATAAGTTGTTGTCGTCATCGAGGCATATAGCTCCTTTTGTGCAGTGTGCAAATAAGAAGGATTGCTGCACAAGGTTTAATATTGCTGAATCCGGGGCTGCTGTAGCCAAGGCCGGCTGTGCTGGCTTTTTATGCCAGTGCATCTGTAACAAAAAATTTAAGATTAGTGCTTCATCCTGGTTGGATATGAGATATCTTTATCTTATCTGTGTGAACAATTCGTGTTCGATTTCCAATGCGAAGCTTAATATTGCTTAGAGGTAATAATTCTATTACTTCATAAGGTCCAGTGTATTGTTCAGTGAATTTCCCCTTTCGTGATTCTTTAAGAAGAAATACGTGCATTCCTGTTTTAATTTGTAGAGGGTTTAATCTCCGATCATAATATTGTTTGCTCCTTTCTTTTGCTTGTATAAGATTTTGTCGCGCTTTTGTTTGCACATCTTTTAATTTATTAAACAAAGTAGTAAGGTAATCATGATACGTTGGTTCAATATTTTCTTCTATAATAGGATGAGAAGAAGGTAGTCGAGCTATGCGACCGAAAACTAATTCGTACGGTGAATATTTTGTTCCTTCATGTACGCTGGTATTATATGAAAACATAGCAAGTTTTAAATATTCATCCCAATTATCTTCCGTATCTATTTGAGTCTTTAAATATTCTGTTAATACATGATGTGAACGTTCTAAAGATCCGTTCGATTGAGGATGATATGCTGTAGTTTTAAAATGTTGAATATTAAATCTCTTTGTTAATTGTCGCATTAAAGCGAATAAAAAGTTGGTACCTTGATCAGTTAAAATAGCGCGAGGTGCACCATAAATACAAATAAATTCTTTAGTAAAAAGCGTCAGCGATAGTTAAAGATGTAGCTTCTTTTAAAGGTACTGCAACTGAATATTTGGTTAATAAATCTTGCATTGTTAATATGTACTGATTATTATTATTAGTTATAGGAAGTGGTCCCATAATATCTAAAGAAATTTTATCGAATGCATTTCCAGGAGTATCGGTAATAACCATAGGTTGTTTTGTTTTCACTCTTGTTAACTTCTTTAATTGACAATCGCGGCAAGTGCGAAAAGTTCTTGAATATCTTGTTTCATGGTTTTCCAAAAATAATGTGGTCTAATGCGATTATAAGTCTTGTAACGCCTTTGTGTCCACCGTGGGGCTGAGGCGTGATTTTCCAAAATTAATGATTGCCGTTTCTCAATATCAGGTGTTTGAGTTAAATTCAGACAAATAGTTACGTCGATAGACATTTCTTGTAAATGTTTTTTTGATTTGATTAAATATGTAAGACCATGGTAAATCGTCGAAGTAATATGTTTTACTGATACTTATGGAAGAAAGTCCGAGTTCTCTGACAACATCTACGAGAGAACATAAACAATTTTTTAATGTTTGCACTTCTATTCGAATGCGATCATTATATTTATTGGTAAAGCGATTAATGTATTAGACCTTACAGTATTTACTCTGGCTCTTTCGTAAGTTAAGCCTTCGTATTTAGGGAGTAAATTTGCCTCTTGGTATAATTTAGCACCATTATCATAAGGTGTTCCATTTAAATATATAAATATCACATGATTATCTTTTTGTTTTAATAGATTATCTCGAGTCTCTCGTATTCGAGCTGTACTCCAAGGAGGAGGAGTGTGGTGTGCTTGTCCATAAGGCACAATATTAGAATCAAATATGTCAGCATAATCTACATCAGAGTGCGTTGAGGTTGCTCTGTCTTGACTATCTTCTGAGTCTGGAACTTCTTCAATGGTAACTTCTCGATTGCTGTAGTTACTTATATTTTCGTATTCGGAAGGACGATCCCTTTCCGGCGGTTCAATTGAGCTAGAGATTTTGTAGGTATCTGACCAGTATCCGTGATTCGTTTCCTGCGAGGAATTTGTGGTCGATGTGAGAATATTGATTCGTCTGAAGAATGATTTCCTTCCTCTTCTACTGCGAATACAGGGATAGCAATATTAATAGGCGGATTCCTTGATAAAGCGTCAGCGTTATTATTTAAAGTTCCCTTTTTATATCGTATTTCGTATTGATATTCAGATAATTTAGTTCTCCATTTCCATAATCTAGAAGAAGGGTCTTTAATAGAATGCAACCATACTAATGGTTTGTGATCTGTTACTATAGTGAAGATTTTTCCATATAAATATGGTCTAAAATGAGTTACACAGTAGACATAGCTAAACATTCCTTTTCTATTGTTGAATATTTTTGTTCTGCAGAGTTTAATACACGTGACGTGTAAGCGACGGGTAATCTTTCCCTATTATTCCTTGACTGAGTACGCCTCCGACGGCATATCCGGATGCGTCAGTGGTCAATACAAAAGGTTTAGAAAAATCTGGATATTGCAGAATAGGTTCTGAGCATAATGAATTTCTCAGAATATCAAAAGCTTCAGTTTGTTTTTCTGTCCATTCGAATTTTTTATCTTTCTTTAAAAGATCAGTTAATGGTTTTGCGATTTTAGAGAAATTAGGAATAAATCTCCGGTAATATCCAGCTAATCCCAAAAATTGTTTAATATTCTTTGGGTTCTTTGGAATTGGAAAATTCATTACAGCTTTTACTTTAGCAGGATCGGGTCGAACTCCGTCGGATCCGATAATGTGTCCTAGATACATGACTTCGTTTCTTAAGAATTCGCATTTATCTGGCTGTAATTTTAAATTTGCAGTTCTTAATCTCTGCATTAATCTTTCAAATTTAATCTCGTGTTCTCTTAAAAGATCTTGCGTATATGACGATGTCGTCCATATAAACAAATAATTCGTTCCCTTGAAGTCCTGAAAGAACTTGTCCATTAGTCTCTGGAACGTTGCAGGCGCGTTTATAATCCAAATGGCATTCGCTTGAATTGATAGTGTCCATAAGGTGTGGAGAAAGCAGTTTTGTGAGCGTCTTTAGATTGCCATAGGTATTTGGTGAAAACCGGATGC